>NC_069502.1:1212499866-1212764866 GCF_027579735.1 Bombina bombina | reverse complement strand
AAGATTACAAGTTGTGCGCTAAACCCGATGCACAAATAGCGCTAAAAATTTAGCGGTAACACAGTTTCTATAGCGCTTCCATTACAAGTTACAGAGAAACCTTCTTGTGCATTAAGCTCCATACCGCACAAAAGCCAAGGCCTGACTTGATGTGCTTGTGCTCGTGCACGTTTTCCCCATAGACATCAATAGAGAGAAAGTGTTAGAAAAAAAACTAACACCTGCTATTGCGGAATGGCGATCGCTATAACACAATCCCCATTGATGTCTATGGAGACAAGAAGGTTATGTTTAAATCTAACACCCTAACATAAACCCCTAGTCTAAATACCCCAAATTCGCCACCCCCCCCCGACATCACCGACACTAAATAAAGTTATTAACCCTTAAACCGCCATGCCGACATCGCCAACACTAAATAAACCTATTAACCCCTAAACCCCCGACCCCCCACATTGCAACTACTATAATAACTCTATTAACCACTAAACCATCACCCCTCACATTGCAACTACTATAATAAACCTATTAACCCCTAAACCGCCAGCCATTTTGTAGGGCATTGCCCTGAAGCAATCAGCTCTTTTACCTAAAAAAATTACAAAGTACCCCGTAACAGTAAAACCCCCCACCCAACCAATCAGGGCAACCAGCTGTTCAAATCAACCAATAGGATTTAAGCAGCTCTCATCCTATTGGCAGATTTCAATATTTCAACCAACTGAATGCAAGGTACCCAAATATAAAAGGGGAACCTTGCATTCAATCTTCAGTGTGCGACGGAGATCGCATGAAGAGGAGGCTCCGCACTGGATGTCGTTGTTGCCGCCGGTCCTGCTAAGTTCCGCGCCGCCACAGCTCCGTGCCACCGGGATGAAGATAGAAGATGCCCCCGTGATGGATGAAGACTTATCGCCACTTGGTTGAAGATGGATGTCAGGACTTCAGGAACTGTGAGTACATTTTTTGGGGTTAGTGTTAGTTTTTTTTTGTTTGTTGGGGGAGGGGTTTATTTTTAGATTAGGGCTTTTTTTATTTTTTAATGGGAATACAAATACCCCTTTAGGGGCAATGGGTATCTTAGGTTTTTTTAAGACTTATTTTTTTGGGGGGAGGGGGGGGTTGGGTTGGGGTTTTACTGTTAGGGGGTACTTTGTAATATTTTAGGCAAAAGAACTGATTGCTTCAGCGCAATGCCCTACTATTGGTAGTTTATTGTTAGATTAGGGGGTGTTTTTATTTTGGGGTGGCTTTTTTGTTTTTATAGTGGTATTAGATTAGGTTTAATTTGTATTATTTTGGATAATTTTGTTTATTAATTTTTGTTATTTTACGGCTAGATTACAAGTTTTGCGTTAAGCTGAAAATGCAGCCTTAACAGGTCCTAACGCTGCTTTTTCACTACCGCTGCTATTAGGAGTCTTGCAGGTTTAGGGGCACCGCACACTTCTTTGGCCTTACCGCAAACCGACTTACGTAAACTTCATAAACCCTTTTTTTCTATGGGACTTCCATCGTGTTGGTATTACGAGTCTGTCCTGGGAGGCCAAAACGTGAGCGGTACAACCTCTACCTCCAAGATTCCTAACGCATTCTAAAGTCAGTAGTTATGAGTTTAACACTACAACGCCGTAGCATAAAAACTGAGGCCCTCCCGCATCGCAAACACTGTAATAACATTTTTAACCCCTAATCTGCCGCTCCGGACATCACCGCCACTAGAATAAACATATTAACCCCTAAACCGCTGCACTCCCGCCTCGCAAACACTAGTTAAATATTATTAACCCCATTCTGCCGCCCCTAACATTGTCACCACCTACATTATACTTATTAACCCCTAATCTGCCGTCCCCAACGTCACCGCCACTATATTAAATGTATTAACCCCTAAATCTAAGTCTAACCCTAACCCTAACACCCCCTAACTTAAATATAATTTAAATAAATCTAAAGAAAATTACTATCATGAACTAAATTATTCCTATTTAAAACTAAATACTTACCTATAAATAAAAACCCTAAGCTAACTACAATATAACTAATAGTTACATTGTAGCTAGCTTAGGGTTTATTTTTATTTTACAGGCAAGTTTGTATTTATTTTAACTAGGTACAATAGTTATTAAATAGTTATTAACTATTTAATAACTACCTAGCTAAAATAAAAACACATTTACCTGTAAAATAAAACCTAACCTAAGTTACACTAACACCTAACACTACAATACAATTAAATACATTAACTAAATTAAATTAGCTAAATCACAAAAAACCTCACTAAATTACAGAAAATAAAAAACAAATTACAGATCTTTAAACTAATTACACCTAATCTAATAGCCCTATCAAAATAAAAAAGCCCCCCCTAAAATAAGAAAACCCTAACCTAAACTAAACTATCAATAGCCCTTAAAATGGCCTTTTGCTGGGCATTGCCCCAAAGTAATCTGCTCTTTTACCTGTAAAAAAATACAATCAATCCCCCAACAGTAAAACCCACCACCTACACAACAAACCCCCCAAATAAAAGCCTAACTAAAAAAACCTAAGCTTCCCATTGCCCTGAAAAGGGCATTTGGATGGGCATTGCCCTTAAAAGGGCATTTAGCTCTATTGCTGCCCAATGCCCTATCCTAAAAATAAAACCCACCCAATACACCCTTAAAAAAATAATAACACTAACCCCCGAAGATACACTTACCGGGAGAAGTCTTAATCCAAGCGGCAAGATGTCCTCAAGGAAGTCGGCAGAAGTGGTCATCCAGACGGGCAGAAGTCTTCATCCAGACGGTATCTTCTATCTTCATCCTTCCGATGCGGAGCGGCTCCATCTTCAAGACATCTGGCGCGGAGCATCCTCTTTAAACAACGGCTTCTTCGGAATGAATATCACTTTAAGTGACGTCATCCAAGATGGCGTCCCTTCGATTCCGATTGGCTGATAGAATTCTATCAGCCAATCGGAATTAAGGTTGAAAAAATCCTATTGGATCAGCCAATAGGATTTTTTCTACCTTAATTCAGATTGGCTGATAGAATTCTATCAGCCAATCGGAATCTAAGGGACACCATCTTGGATGACGTCACTTAAAGTGATATTCATTCCGAAGAAGCCGGTGCAAGGCCCCCCCCCCCCAAAAAAGTGAATTTGATACATATCTTTTTTTTACATTTAACACAGAAAAAATGTGAATCAGATTATATGTCTGCAAAAGGAGGTACCCTGTGTCCACAGTCTGTGAGATGGTCTGACCCCCTATTACTGTATATAGTGACACTGTTTAACCCACCAGTACTGTATATAGTGAGTCAGTGACACAGTCTGTAATCTGCTGGTGAGATGGCTGGCCTGACCCTACCCACCCCAGTACTTTATAAAGTGACCACAGTAGTCTGTGACATGGTCCAGCCCCCCCCCCCGTACTGTATATAGTGAGTTAGTGACACAGTCTGTAATCTGCTGGTGAGATGGCTGGCCTGACCCTACCCTCCCCAGTACTTTATAGAGTGACCACAGTAGTCTGTGATATGGTCCAGCCCCCCATACTGTATATAGTGGTACTGTATAGTGACACTGTTTACCCCCTCCCCCATGCTGTAGTAACAAGGTCTGTAATTTGCTGGTTCCACAAACATACACACAGATACATGCATAAATACAAACACAGTCACATACATACATACACACACACACACACACATACACACACACACATACACACATACATGCATAAATACACACACACACACACACATGCATAAATACACACACAGTCACATACATACATATATATACACACACACACACATACATGCATAAATACTCACACAGTCACATACATACATATATATACACACACACACATACATGCATAAATACACAAACACATACACACATACATGCATAAATACACACACACACACACACACATACACACATACATGCATAAATACACACACACACACACACACACACACATACATGCATAAATACACACCACACACACACACACATACACACATACATGCATAAATACACACACACATACACACATACATGCATAAATACACACACACACACACACATACACATGCATAAATACACACACACACATACATGCATAAATACAAACACAGTCACATACATACATACACACACACAAATACACACATACATACATAAATACACACACACACACACATGCATAAATACAAACACAGTCACATACATACATACACACGCATACACATACACACATACATGCATAAATACACACACAGTCACATACATACATACATACACACACACACATACACACATACATGCATAAATACACACACACACATGCATAAATACACACACAGTCACATACATACATACACACACATACATACACACATACATGCATAAATACACACACACACACATGCATAGATACACACACAGTCACATATATACATACATACACACACATACACACATACATGCATAAATACACACACACACACATGCATAAATACACACACAGTCACATACATACATACACACACACATACACACATACATGCATAAATACAAACACACACATGCATAAATACACACACAGTCACATACATACATACACACACATACACACATGCATAAATACACACACACACATATAAACACCAATGGGTAAAACACTAACCCCTGTAGTCAGAGACACTAGGGAAGCATCATGTCACACTCACATGAAATCAGTGCAGGCAGTGGCAGGTCAAAGTTTTTTATTGTAAAATTGCTGGGCAAATGTGACCTCTACACCACCTGTAGTTTCGCCCCTGGGTATCGCACTCTCCATAGCACTGCCATTACTAGTTACTGAAAAACCTCATTGTGCTGTGTGTTATGGTGCGATAAGCAGCAAACTGCTCAAAACCCAAGGCCTGACTTGACACGATCACCGTAATGCAATCCCCTATGGGAAAAAGAAAGTTACGTTAAAACCTAGCACCCTAACATAAACCCTTAGGGGCCTAGTTATCAAGCCGTCAACCTCAAATATGCTGGAATTCCGCAGCGTATTTGTGGCGAGGCTGATTCGCCTAAGTTATCAAGCCCTAGATACCGGCAAAAGTAGAATTTAGTGACGTAAGCTTCGATCCGCCGGGCAAAGTCCGACACAGATCGATTCTTACGTCACTCCAGATGTTCCGCACACAAGTTCGGCACAATCTGACTACTTTTGGAAGTTATCAAAAAACTAGCAGGTACGCTCGGCACTTTTCCCCTGGAGGCGGCGGATCCCATAGGAATCAATGGGAGTCTGACCATAGCGAAAGTTCATGTTCGCTGCTGCCCGACATCCCATTGATTCCTATGGGAGCTGTCTACACCTAACACCCTAACATGTACCCCGAGTCTAAACACCCCTAATCTGCCCCCCCTACACCGCCGCAACTAAATAAAGTTATTACCCCCTACAACGCCGCTCCCGGAGCCCACCCCAACTATAATAAACTGATTAACCCCTAAACCGCCGCTCCCGGACCCCACCGCAAGCTATAATAAATATGTTAACCCCTAAACCGCCGCTCCCGGTCCCCGCCGCAACTATAATATATGTATTAACCCCTAAACCGCCGCTCCCAGACCCCGCCGCCACCTACATAATACCTATTAACCCCTATCCTGCCCCCCCTATACCGCCGCCCTCTATAATAAAGTTATTAACCCCTATCCTGCCGATCCCGGACCTTGGCGCAACTAAATAAATAGTTTAACCCCTAAACCGCTGCTCCCGGACCCCGCCACAACCTATATTAAACTTATTAACCCCTAATCTGCCCCCCTACACCGTCGCCACCTATAATAAATGTATTAACCCCTATCCTGCCCCCCCTACACCGCCGCCACTGTAATAAAATTATTAACCCCTAAACCTAAGTCTAACACTAACACCCCCCTAACTTAAATATTAATTAAATAAATTTAAATAATATTTCTCTTATTAAATAAATTAATCCTATTTAAAACTAAATACCTTTAAAATAAACCCTAATATAGCTACAATATTGTTACAAACTGCTGTTTGTAACTGGCCCTTTAAATGGAAAATTGCCCTGCTTCCCTGGATTTTGGAGAAGCCTATTTGCCAGCCTCCTTCCACATGACTATGGCCCCTGGAAGATTGTGCCCCTGAGGACATATTGACTTTTGTTGGGTGTGTGTGGCCCTTTAATAACCGTCTGGGGACATATTGTGACTTTGGTGAACAATGCCCCTTTAAGACTATGTCCCCAGACCTGTGAAATGACTTGTCCCTGGCTTTCTCCCACTTGGTTCAGTTTCATTGTGTGCCATTAAGTGCTATGTGACAGACCCTTCGGTCAGAACTACAGAGATAACTTTGTTCAGCTTCAAGAAGCATTCTAAATACAAGTTTGCTGGGATCAGCTCTAATTAAGTTTAGTGATAAAACATTCCCATTGTCTAATCAGACTTCTAGTAGTGATAAGATGGACTGCATTGTTTTATTGTGTGTAAAATGTTATCTGCTGAAGTAATGTTGTGGCCGTCAAAGGGAGTGTCTCTCTATCTAATATCAAATGTGTGATGGGGGATTTTATGCCTCCCCCTGAGAGTGTCCTGTTTGCATGTAACCTCAATAAAAAGCAGGCTGTGTGCTCCAGCACATGAGACCTATGTTGACCCTCTAACTTTAAGCTTTGACTCATGTTTGTAGGATACAGCTTATAATCACTACAGGGATTGCTATGCTCTTCATACTCCCTTAGCTACAGGGATTGCTACAGAAGGAAGAGGTTCACCTACTGGAGCCTGGTCATAGGTCCAGGGCGCAGAGCAGACGGCGAGATACCAGCCCAGCAGCGGTGGTTCATAGAGTCTGCATTACTTATGGTGGCTACGCAGCAGTTATAGAGTCTACGGTGCTGCTGCTCCTTTGGTGAGCGCTAGGAGCATCCTTTTCTATGGTCCAACTTCCAGCCAGCCTGGAGGCAACCGTAACATTTGGCGGCAGCGGTGGGATCGCGTCCTAGCGCAAGGAGCAGCACCACAACAGCACTGGTATCGTAGGAGAGTAATTGAGGGCAACGCTAGCCACTGCGCAGCGTCCCTACCTACAGCAGCATGGAGCTGACAAGACACTGGTCAGATATAGTGAATAGAGGGTTGGCGCTTACTAAAAAATCCTGTATGCCTGGTGGATGGGGGAAACTACTCCTCCTCAGTAGTTTAGGTTGAGAACAATTGTAAGAGTTTGGATTTCCACTGGCGCTTATAAATTAAGCTAGGATTTATGCTACCATTATATGTGTAACTTATCTAAGTGAAATATTATAAGTGATTCTGATTTGTATCAGGTGTAAAAACAAAAGTATCTAAGTGTCTCAGACAACGGATATTTAGGATTTAAGTCCTATGTGTTGACTGGTATAAATTTTTTTTTTTTTTTTTTTTTTTATGTTTTGAAAAGAATAATATTACTAAATCTGTAATTACAGATGATGTGGATAGTGTTCGTGAATAGATTATGAGGAGTAAATAAGTGTAAGTGAAGCTAGTGACGATCCAATTTACAGTGATAAGAAATGGATATAACTATATCCAAAAAATAAAGAAAGATATAGAAGTGTTAAAACTATTTTATTAAACTAAATTATCTGTCAACAATAAAACTTTAGGATTAACTAAAAGATATATGGCAAATAAAACAAATAAAACAAGGGACGTCTCCCTATGAACTTGTTTCAGTAAGTCGAGTGACTTGACAGTATATGGTCTCTGAATATAACTTGATAAACAAAAAATGCCACCTTGGGATTAAAGCAAGCTGTAAGGTACCTTACAAATGTCTGTTGGGAATCGTGTAAGTGCCGATGTTCTGTGAGCTTCCTTCTCAGTTTTGTTCCTTCGCGGCTTAACGTGAGATAACAAACAAGCCTCCGTTCCTGATTGGTGGTTAGGGGGTCACACCTCTCTTAGGATAGGCTGTGACTGTGCACGCTGGATGTTTAGCGTGTTCAGATGTAATTGATCTTTTTCAAGATGTTTGAACTGCAGCTGTAAAAAACTTTTTTCTTCTGCACTTTGATGTGCAGTGTTGGGGATCCACTGTTAGAAAGAAAAGCTGTGCTCCACTTTCTCGCTGATCAGATCCTTGGTCCTCCTTGTGGTTTTGGCTCCTAAATCATGAAAATTAGAGAGTCCACTTGAGGGGCTGGATCGCAGCTTCTTGGAGTTTGTAAGACTTTCTTTAAACGTGGTTGTAGAAAAGTGGTAGTAGAAAAGTCTGGAGTAAAATCTACGCGTTTCACCCTCTGGGGGCTTTATCATGAAAGTCTTACAAACTCCAAGAAGCTGCGATCCAGCCCCTCAAGTGGACTCTCTAATTTTCATGATTTAGGAGCCAAAACCACAAGGAGGACCAAGGATCTGATCAGCGAGAAAGTGGAGCACAGCTTTTCTTTCTAACAGTGGATCCCCCAACACTGCACATCAAAGTGCAGAAGAAAAAAGTTTTTTACAGCTGCAGTTCAAACATCTTGAAAAAGATCAATTACATCTGAACACGCTAAACATCCAGCGTGCACAGTCACAGCCTATCCTAAGAGAGGTGTGACCCCCTAACCACCAATCAGGAACGGAGGCTTGTTTGTTATCTCACGTTAAGCCGCGAAGGAACAAAACTGAGAAGGAAGCTCACAGAACATCGGCACTTACACGATTCCCAACAGACATTTGTAAGGTACCTTACAGCTTGCTTTAATCCCAAGGTGGCATTTTTTGTTTATCAAGTTATATTCAGAGACCATATACTGTCAAGTCACTCGACTTACTGAAACAAGTTCATAGGGAGACGTCTCTTGTTTTATTTGCTTTTATTTGTTTTATTTGCCATATATCTTTTAGTTAATCCTAAAGTTTTATTGTTGACAGATAATTTAGTTTAATAAAATAGTTTTAACACTTCTATATCTTTCTTTATTTTTTGGATATAGTTATATCCATTTCTTATCACTGTAAATTGGATCGTCACTAGCTTCACTTACACTTATTTACTCCTCATAATTTATTCACGAACACTATCCACATCATCTGTAATTACAGATTTAGTAACATTATTCTTTTCAAAACATAAAAAAAAAAAAAAAAAAAAATTTATACCAGTCAACACATAGGACTTAAATCCTAAATATCCGTTGTCTGAGACACTTAGATACATTTTTGTTTTTACACCTGATACAAATCAGAATCACTTATAATATTTCACTTAGATAAGTTACACATATAATGGTAGCATAAATCCTAGCTTAATTTATAAGCGCCAGTGGAAATCCAAACTCTTACAAGACACTGGTCAGAACCCTATGAAGAGCACCTCAACCTGATCCGTCGCTATGAGGGCGCTGATTTCGTTCCAGAGGTAAAGAGGCGGCTAGTCCGATATGGTCCAGACCCTGCACAGGAGGTAGTCAGTCGCCTCATCCTGGAATTGGCTACTGAGAACGAAGCGGCACGAGCCTTTGAGCGCCAACTGTGGAGTTTGAGGGTATGGACACCTGGTCTCTCTCCCCAGCCGCAGCATGTTTCACAGGGAGAGGAGAGCAGCGACCTCCCTCCCCAGCGGCAGTATACTGTGCAGAGGGAAGAGACAACCGGTCTCCTTCCCCAACCCCAACCAGAGATACCAGAGGCAGCAGGCCTCATAGACTGGTCCTGGGAGGACCCCCAGCAGGCAGGTGGAGATGGGACCGCAGTCTCTCTACCGGTCCTACAGGGATGCTGGGCAGGCGGCCCAAATCCCCAGCGACAGACCCAGCTACAGGGAGGGGAGAGCATTGACCTCCCTCCCCAGCCGGAGGGTGCCTTCCAGGGAGAGGAGACAACCGGTCTCTCTCCCCAGCCGCAGCATGTTCCACAGGAAGCGGAGAGCATCGACCTCCCTTCCCAACGGCCGCCGGAGTATCAGGAGGAGGAGGTAAGCCAATCTCCCCCTCCCCAGCTAACTCCTAACTTGGGCCCAGGGTTAACAGTGGAGATGTTAACCCCCACTGACCCACATGTTCCCTTTGCCACCGGGCAGGACTATGCCCCAATTCCCCCAGCAGAAGAGCTAGCATCAGGACAGAGCGCTGCTGGCCTCTGCCCTACAGACCTTGTCCTTGTTACAGAACTGGCCTGCAAACCCCTCACCCCAGCAGAAGCGCTGGCACCAGGGCAGAGTGCCGCTGGCCTCTGCCCCCCAAGTACCATCAGCTATTTGCCCAGCTGCACCAGGAAGGCCGAGGATGCTACACTTTCATCCTACAACCTGGAACTTACAGGCCAGTACTACGTATTGTGGGGGGGCTACTTTGCTGCTAACGATTATTTGTGGGTGGGTTGCGAGACTAACTTAGGCACTGACCGGCAGAAGGTCAGGTGCCTGGTTAGTCTCCCTCCAAAAGGGGAGATATGTTACAAACTGCTGTTTGTAACTGGCCCTTTAAATGGAAAATTGCCCTGCTTCCCTGGATTTTGGAGAAGCCTATTTGCCAGCCTCCTTCCACATGACTATGGCCCCTGGAAGATTGTGCCCCTGAGGACATATTGACTTTTGTTGGGTGTGTGTGGCCCTTTAATAACCGTCTGGGGACATATTGTGACTTTGGTGAACAATGCCCCTTTAAGACTATGTCCCCAGACCTGTGAAATGACTTGTCCCTGGCTTTCTCCCACTTGGTTCAGTTTCATTGTGTGCCATTAAGTGCTATGTGACAGACCCTTCGGTCAGAACTACAGAGATAACTTTGTTCAGCTTCAAGAAGCATTCTAAATACAAGTTTGCTGGGATCAGCTCTAATTAAGTTTAGTGATAAACTTTCCCATTGTCTAATCAGACTTCTAGTAGTGATAAGGTGGACTGCATTGTTTTATTGTGTGTAAAATGTTATCTGCTGAAGTAATGTTGTGGCCGTCAAAGGGAGTGTCTCTCTATCTAATATCAAATGTGTGATGGGGGATTTTATGCCTCCCCCTGAGAGTGTCCTGTTTGCATGTAACCTCAATAAAAAGCAGGCTGTGTGCTCCAGCACATGAGACCTATGTTGACCCTCTAACTTGAAGCTTTGACTCATGTTTGTAGGATACAGCTTATAATCACTACAGGGATTGCTATGCTCTTCATACTCCCTTAGCTACAGGGATTGCTACAGAAGGAAGAGGTTCACCTACTGGAGCCTGGTCATAGGTCCAGGGCGCAGAGCAGACGGCGAGATACCAGCCCAGCAGCGGTGGTTCATAGAGTCTGCATTACTTATGGTGGCTACGCAGCAGTTATAGAGTCTACGGTGCTGCTGCTCCTTTGGTGAGCGCTAGGAGCATCCTTTTCTACGGTCCAACTTCCAGCCAGCCTGGAGGCAACCGTAACAAATATAAATAATAATTATATTGTAGCTATCTTAGGCCTAGATTTGGAGTTTGGCGGTAGCCGTGAAAACCAGCGTTAGAGGCTCCTAACGCTGGTTTTAGGCTACCGCCGGTATTTGGAGTCACTCAAAATAGGGTCTAACGCTCACTTTCCAGCCGCGACTTTTCCATACCGCAGATCCTCTTACGTAAATTGCGTATCCTATCTTTTCAATGGGATTTTTATAACTCCGGTATTTAGAGTCGTTTCTGAAGTGAGCGTTAGACATCTAACGACAAAACTCCAGCCGCAGGAAAAAAGTCAGTAGTTAAGAGCTTTCTGGGCTAACGCCGGTTTATAAAGCTCTTAAGTACTGTGCTCTAACGTACACTAACACCCATAAACTACCTATGTACCCCTAAACCGAGGTCCCCCCACATCGCCGACACTCGAAAAAATTTTTCTAACCCCTAATCTGCCGACCGCCACCTACGTTATACTTATGTACCCCTAATCTGCTGCCCCTAACACCGCCGACCCCTGTATTATATTTATTAACCCCTAACCTGCCCCCCACAACGTCGCCTCCACCTGCCTACACTTATTAACCCCTAATCTGCCGACCGCAAAGCGCCGCCACCTACGTTATCCTTATGTACCCCTAATCTGCTGCCCCTAACATCGCCGACCCCTATATTATATTTATTAACCCCTAATCTGCCCCCCTCAACGTCACCTCCACCTGCCTACACTTATTAACCCCTAATCTGCCGAGCGGACCGCACCGCTACTATAATAAAGTTATTAACCCCTAATCCGCCTCACTAACCCTATAATAAATAGTATTAACCCCTAATCTGCCCTCCCTAACATCGCCGACACCTAACTTCAATTATTAACCCCTAATCTGCCGACCGAATATCGCCGATATTCTAATAAATGGATTAACCCCTAAAGCTAAGTCTAACCCTAATACTAATACCCCCCTAAGTTAAATATAATTTAAATCTAACAAAATTAATTAACTCTTATTAAATAAATTATTCCTATTTAAAGCTAAATACTTACCTGTAAAAGAAATCCTAATATAGCTACAATATAAATTATAATTATATTATAGCTATTTTAGGATTAATATTTATTTTACAGGTAACTTTGTATTTATTTTAACCATGTACAATAGCTATTAAATAGTTAAGAACTATTTAATAGCTAAAATAGTTAAAATAATTACAAATTTACCTGTAAAAGAAATCCTAACCTAAGTTACAATTAAACCTAACACTAGACTATCAATAAATTAATTAAATAAACTACCTACAATTATCTACAATTAACCTAACACTACACTATCAATAAATTAATTAAATACAATTGCTACAAATAAATACAATTAAATAAACTAGCTAAAGTACAAAAAATAAAAAAGAACTATGTTACAAAAAATAAAAAAATATTTACAAACATAAGAAAAATATTACAACAATTTTAAACTAATTACACCTACTCTAAGCCCCCTAATAAAATAACAAAGCCCCCCAAAATAAAAAAATGCCCTACCCTATTCTAAATTACTAAAGTTCAAAGCTCTTTTACCTTACCAGCCCTGAACAGGGCCCTTTGCGGGGCATGCCCCAAGAAATACAGCTCTTTTGCCTGTAAAAAAAAACATACAATACCCAAGCCCCCCAACATTACAACCCACCACCCACATACCCCTAATCTAACCCAAACCCCCCTTAAATAAACCTAACACTAAGCCCCTGAAGATCTTCCTACCTTGTCTTCACCTCACCGGGTTCACCGATCTGTCCAGAAGAGCTCCTCCGATGTCCTGATCCAAGCCCAAGCGGGGGGCTGAAGAGGTCCATGATCCGGCTGAAGTCTTCATCCAAGCGGGGCAGAAGAGGTCTTCCATCCGATTGAAGTCTTCATCCAAACGGCATCCATCCGGAGCGAAGCGGCAGCATCCTGAAGACCTCCACCGCGGAACATCCATCCTGGCCGACGACTGAACGACGAATGACAGTTCCTTTAAATGACGTCATCCAAGATGGCGTCCCTCGAATTCCGATTGGCTGATAGGATTCTATCAGCCAATCGGAATTAAGGTAGGAATATTCTGATTGGTTGATGGAATCAGCCAATCAGAATCAAGTTCAATCCGATTGGCTGATCCGATCAGCCAATCAGATTGAGCTCGCATTCTATTGGCTGTTCCGATCAGTTCTTAACTATTTAATAGCTATTGTACCTGGTTAAAATAAATACAAAGTTACCTGTAAAATAAATATTAATCCTAAAATAGCTATAATATAATTATAATTTATATTGTAGCTATATTAGGATTTATTTTACAGGTAAGTATTTAGCTTTAAATAGGAATAATTTATTTAATAAGAGTTAATTAATTTCGTTAGATTTAAATTATATTTAACTTCGGGGGGTGTTAGTGTTAGGGTTAGACTTAGCTTTAGGGGTTAATACATTTATTAGAATAGCGGTGAGCTCCAGTCGGCAGATTAGGGGTTAATGTTTGAAGTTAGGTGTCGGCGATGTTAGGGAGGGCAGATTAGGGGTTAATACTATTTATGATAGGGTTAGTGAGGCGGATTAGGGGTTAATAACTTTATTATAGTAGCGCTCAGGTCCGGTCGGCAGATTAGGGGTTAATAAGTGTAGGCAGGTGGAGGCGACGTTGTGGGGGGCAGATTAGGGGTTAATAAATATAATATAGGGGTCGGCGATGTTAGGGCAGCAGATTAGGGGTACATAGGGATAATGTAAGTAGCGGCGGTTTACGGAGCGGCAGATTAGGGGTTAATAATAATATGCAGGGGTCAGCGATAGCGGGGGCGGCAGATTAGGGGTTAATAAGTGTAAGGTTAGGGGTGTTTAGACTCGGGGTACATGTTAGAGTGTTAAGTGCAGACGTAGGAAGGGTTACCGCATAGCAAACAATGGGGCAGCGTTAGGAGCTGAACGCGGCTTTTTTGCAGGTGTTTGTTTTTTTTTCAGCTCAAACAGCCCCATTGTTTCCTATGGGGGAATCGTGCACGAGCACGTTTTTGAGGCTGGCCGCGTCCGTAAGCAACTCTGGCATCGAGAGTTGAAGCTGCGTTAAAAATGCTCTACGCTCCTTTTTTGGAGCCTAACGCAGCCTTTATGTGGACTCTCAATACCAGAGTTATTTTTATGGTGCGGCCAGAAAAAAGCCGGCGTTAGTTTTTCGGGTCGTTACCGACAAAACTCCAAATCTAGGCCTTAGGATTTATTTTTATTTTACAGGCAAATTTCAATTTATTTTAACTAGGTACAATAGCTATTAAATAGTTAATAACTATTTAATAGCTACCTAGTTAAAATAAAGAGAAATTAACCTGTAAAATAAAAACTAACCTAAGTTATAATTACACCAAACACTACACTATACTTTAATAAATTATTCCTATTTAAATCTAAATACTTACCTGTAAAATAAACCCTAAGATAGCTGCAATGTAATTAATAATTACATTGTAGCTATTTTAGGATTTATATTTATTTTACAGGTAACTTTGTATTTATTTTAGCTAGTTAGAATAGTTATTAAATAGTTATTAACTATTTAATAACTACCTAGTTAAAAGAAATACAAAATTACCTGTAAAATAAATCCTAACCTAAGTTACAATTAAACCTAACACTACACTATCATTAAATTAATTAAATAAATTAACTACAAATAACTACAATTAAATACAATTACATAAACTAACTAAAGTACAAAAAATAAAAAAAGCTAAGTTACAAAAAAATAAAAAAATAAGTTACAAACATTTAAAACATATTACAACAATTTTAAGCTACTTACACCTAACCTAAGCCCCCTAATAAAATAACAAAGCCCCCAAAATAAAAAAAATGCCCTACCCTATTCTAAATTTAAAAAGTTCAAAGCTCTTTTACCTTACCAGCCCTTAAAAGGGCCTTTTGCGGGGCATGCCCCAAAGAATTCAGCTCTTTTGCCTGTAAAAGAAAAATACAACCCCCCCCCCAACATTACAACCAACCACCCACATACCCCTAACCTAACCCAAGCCCCCCTTAAAAAACCTAACACTACCCCCCTGAAGATCATCCTACCTTTAGTCGTCTTCAGCCAGCCGACCCACCGATGGAACCAAAGAGGAGATCCGGAGTGGAAGAAGTCATCATCCAGGCAGCGCTGAAGAAGTCTTCTATCCGATGAAATCATCATCCAGGCGGCGCTGAAGAAATCTTCCATCCGGGCGATGTCATCTTCCAAGCGGCGTCTTCAATCTTCATCCATCCAGAGCGGAGCGGAGCCATCTTCAGACAAGCCGATGCGGAGCCATCCTTTTCTTCCCGACGACTACTGACGAATGGATATTCCTTTAAGGGACGTCATCCAAGATGGCGTCCCTTCAATTCCGATTGGCTGATAGGAATTAAGGTAGGAAAAATCTGATTGGCTGATTTAATCAGCCAATCAGATTGAAGTTCAATCCGATTGGCTGATCCAATCAGCCAATCAGATTGAGTTCGCATTCTATTGGCTGATCGGAACAGCCAATAGAATGCAAGCTCAATCTGATTGGCTGATTAAATCAGCCAATCAGATTTTTCCTACCTTAATTCCGATTGGCTGATAGAATCCGATCAGCCAATCGGAATTCGAGGGACGCCATCTTGGATGACGTCACTTAAAGGAACCGTCATTCGTCGGGAAGTCGTCAGTGGAAGAAGATGGCTCCGCGTCGGCTCATCTGAAGATGGCTCCACTCCGCTCTGGATGGATGAAGATTGAAGACGCCGCCTGGATGAAGACTTCAATAGGATGGAAGACCTCTTCAGCGCCACTTGGATGATGACTTCAATCGGATGGAAGACTTCTTCAGCGCCCCTTGGATGATGACTTCAATCGGATGGAAGACTTCTTCAGCGCCCCTTGGATGATGACTTCGGCCGCTGCGGATGTCCTCTTCTGTTCCATCGGTGGTCGGCTGGCTGAAGACGGATAAAGGTAGGATGATCTTCAGGGGGTAGTGTTAGGTTTATTTAAGGGGGGTTTGGGTTAGAGTAGGGGTGTGTGGGTGGTGGGTTTTAATGCTGGGGGGGTTGTATTTTTTTTTTACAGGCAAAAGAGCTGATTTCTTTGGGGCATGCCCCGCAAAAGGCCCTTTTAAGGGCTGGTAAGGTAATAGAGCTGTTAACTTTTTAATGTAGAATAGGGTAGGGCATTTTTTTATTTTGGGGGGCTTTGTTATTTTATTAGGGGGCTTAGATTAGGTGTATGTAGCTTAAAATTGTTGTAATATTTTTTAAATGTTTATAACTTATTTTTTTTTATTTTTTGTAACTTATTTTTTTTATTTTTTGTACTTTAGTTAGTTTATTTAATTGTATTTAATTTTAGTTATTTGTAGCTAATTTATATAATTAATTTAATGATAGTGTAGTGTTAGGTTTAATTGTAACTTAGGTTAGGATTTATTTTACAGGTAATTTTGTATTTCTTTTAGCTAGGTAGTTATTAAATAGTTAATAACTATTTATTAACTATTCTAACTAGCTAAAATAAATACAAAGTTATCTGTAAAATAAATATAAATCCTAAAATAGCTACAATGTAATTATTAATTACATTGTAGCTATCTTAGGGTATATTTTACAGGTAAGTATTTAGTTTTAAATAGGAATAATTTATTTAATTATAGTGTAGTGTTAGGTGTAATTGTAACTTAGGTTAGTTTTTATTTTACAGGTAAATTTCTCTTTATTTTAACTAGGTAGCTATTAAATATTTAATAACTATTTAATAGCTATTGTACCAAGTTAAAATAAATTGAAATTTGCCTGTAAAATAAAAATAAATCCTAAGATAGCTACAATATAATTATTATTTATATTGTAGCTATATTAGGGTTTATTTTAAAGGTAAGTATTTAGTTTTAAATAGGATTAATTTAGTTAATAAGAGTTATAATATTTATATGTATTTAATTAATATTTAAGTTAGGGGGGTGTTAGGGTTAGACTTAGGTTTAGGGGTTAATAATTTTATTATAGTGGTGGCAGTGTAGGGGGGGCAGGATAGGGGTTAATACATTTATTATAGGTGGCGACGGTGTAGGGGGGCAGATTAGGGGTTAATAAGTTTAATATAGGTGGCGGCGGGGTCCGGGAGCGGCGGCTTAGGGGTTAAACAATTTATTTAGTTGTGGCGGGGTCCGGGATCGGCAGGATAGGGGTCAATAAATTTATTATAGGTGGCGGTGGTATAGGGGGGCAGGATAGGGGTTACTAGTTATAATGTAGGTGGCGGTGGGCTCCGGGAGCGGCGATTTAGGGGTTAATACATTTATTATAGTTGAGGCGGGGTCTAGGAGCGGCAGTTTTGGGGTTAATACATTTATTATAGTTGCGGCAGGGTCTAGGAGCGGCGGTTTAGGGGTTAATAACGTTATTTAGTTGCGGGGGGTTCCGGGGGCGCCGGTATAGTGGGTAGAACAGTGTAGTTTAGTGTGGGTGCTTAGTGACAGCTTATCAATAAAGCTGGGAAAAAGCCGAAGAGCAGCGAGATCGGATGAGTGATAACTATCACAGTCCGCTGCTCATCGCCCCGTACTTGGTGTGTGGCTTTTTTTTTTTTTTTTTTTTTTTTGAATCAAGGATTTTTATTGAGGCAATACAAGAAAAAGAAAGAACATGAACATAATGTACATTTTGCATTACTGTGATAATTTTTGCATACATGACATTATTTATCTATTGAATACTGAAACCTTTACAAATATGAGAATTAAAGGATCTTAATTCAAGTATGATATATGTATCTCACTATTCAAACATAAAAAAAAAAAAAAAAAAAATATAGGAGATATTGTATGCATATACGAAATCAAATACATAAAATCAAGCATTACCTCTTTTTTCTTTTTGTTTCCTATGTAAATACATAATAAAATGATAGAATTTAAACATCCCGAGAAAATTATACTTCCTATAGAATGGTATATTAATTATAAAATAGGTGTATTTATTATTTGAAGATTGACAAATTATAGGGAGTCATAACAAGTTGCTCCTATGAGATACACGTGAACAGGAGGTAAAATGCCTCATTTTCTTTATAGACAGAAGACTAAGAGCAACTTATGACAAAGCGATTTCTGTGGCGGGTTAATACCGCTTAGTTGTTCACCTAAAATAAGAGTGAACAATAGCTATAAGGGCAGGGGGCGGAGCTATAAATTCTATTGGGGTTTACAAACTGTCCAGGCAGTTATCTTTATAGTTGAACTTTATACATATGTTTAAGTAGGCACCTGCTCGGAGACCCCAGACTTTTATGTATAATATGGATCAGATTACATTCTGGAACAATTATTCTCACAGCAGGGTATCAGGATATATGAAATATGAGATATAAAATAAATAATATAACACATAGTGGAGAACGAAATATAGAGGGCTTCTAGAGGAGCTCCTCCCCTGGGGAGATGCCATCTACCGGCGACATGGGAAAAGGGAGTAGGGGTATGACCCGCAGGCAACCAGTACCGGCGGGAAAGGGAGGAGAGGAGACCCCTCTGTATTTTTTTTTTGTATAATGCCAATTCCACTGGCCCGGCCGCAACCAGCAGAACAAGCTTGGATTAGCATACAAAACCCCTCTAGGTAAACATACATTATCCATATACACCGCAACATCCTAACATGCAATTAGTATGTCTATAGTGAATTTTCTGACTTAGAATGATTTGAAAGTATATACCAGAGTTGCATCTATATAGCTAGGGAGTCCTTAGAAAAGATCTAGATATAGGTTATATGAGCAAGGTTCTACAGCACCAGTGTTTTAGTCCGGATTCATAGAGAGATTGCCTAGTGTCCCTGGATTCTGCTACCCTATACCACAGGCAAAGAATTAACAATCCCATAGTAGTCTAGAGCTCTCTCACCAAAATTGCCCTGTCAAAGTAAAACGGCTATTAAGGTGTGTTCATTTTATCCCCTTTGCAGGACTAGAGTGTGTAGTGAGATTTAGGTAACCATTCAATATACCTTGTTAAGACAAAATACCAGTACATTAGCTAAAAACCAGCGAGCTTCTTATCTAGAAGGGGTTTGTATTAGAATCCTGCTTTGCTAGGGTGGCCTGAGAAGGATATGTGAAAAACAAAGTGTAGTCTACTATTGGAATGAACTCTTATAAAACAGCTCAACCTACAATAACACATTCAAATATAAAGGCCTAAGAGCATCCTGTCCCTTTCCAGACTAAACAAGTGACTGATAACCTATACACTAATATGAAACATTAAAGAGAACAGTGAGCAATAAAATCAGATGGCTGTAGTACTACATGCAGTTTAAGGTCATAATAGTCTCAGCATCAGTATTTTCTCATATATGTTTCCTGTGTACCCTGGAAGAGTGCTTGCACAAGATTGACCTGTAGTCTAAATATAGTAGGAGGTTGTGCTGCGTATGTCCTCTATTATGCTAGTATGTAGAGGAGAAACAAACCAACAGAAATGAATGTAGTAAATACATATATCATCAAACTGGATTATGTACTATGTACGTCTGCAAACTAAATCTGTTCACATAACGGCATAGTATATGCATATAAAGATAACAATATAACCAAAACGTGCTGAACAATGCGTTATCAACAGTCAACTTGATGTGAGCCAGATATAGTCCCAGAAATTTTTGAAGAGTCTTGGCTTTAACCTTTGCCTCCTGGATCATAGAGACCTCTAAGACATCAATCTATTTATGTAAAGGACTGAGAAGGAGTTACCCAGAGCATATACCTATTCTCAAGATAATAGAAAATTGCACTGTGTGTATACTCTGTGAAATTAGATTTGAGCGAGGTCTGAGGGCAAATATGTTCAGATGTAGCAACTGGGCATATTTCATATAAGTTCAAAATAATTATAGAGTAACTCCCAACCGGGGATCAACATGTGTATATCAGCATATAAAAAAAAGCTTGCTGTATTTGCTGCAGCATATAGTGACTGAAGATATATTGCGTAGAAAAGTTTAACCGATACCCAATCTTGTGTTCGGCATTTGTTTAAACAGTTGTAGCAAAAATGAAGCTGGATCAGCCAGATTAACCTCTGCAGCAGCCATCAGGACAAACCGAACACCAAGACCACCTAGTTGAGAAATCTTGAGACTTCGGAAGATGAAAGAGACTCCAAAGTCAATAATTCCTGAAACCTCCAACTCCGACTGCAGCGAGCAGGGCAAAGGGCAAAGGGAATCGCTCAAAGTGTAAAGACCTTCATCCATGATGTATCTTAATGGCACCGGTCCGGCAGACAGCGCATCTGTTGCGCAATGGTATCTAAACCCTGAATGGTCAATCATATTTCCCGACCAAGCTGCCGGAGGTAGGGGATCTCCCGAGGTGCCGCTGCTTGTTGTCAGTAATGCTGTCTGCGCGACCATAGGCCATGTTATCATCGAGGAATGCTCCGTCTTAGGGAAAGTTACTAGTGTCTGCATAGCCTCTTTCTCATCAGGGTCAGAACCTCCCGTATCCGGCTCAAAGCCCTCCTCATCTTCCCCCCGCAGTATTAGCAAGAGATCGCTAAAATTGCTGCTCATCTTCCGATCCAGATCGATAAGAAGCTCATATACAGTTGTTGCTAGTTCTTCCTCTATGGTCTGCGCCATTTTTACACTACCTCTGTCCAAAGGATAACTCAGGCAGCTTCCGTTAGTGGGAGTAATACGAACCGGCAGATCGTTGTGTGTATGGGCTTCTGGCTAGTATCTGGATATGCCCGGGTAGGGTAATGGCCTTAAGTGCATCTAGTGCAGGCCGTGGTGCACCATGTGGGTAATCTGGTCGGTCAGAGCTCTGACAGTATAATTAGCTGGATTCGCCCAGAGATAAAAAGCTTCTAAACTCCCAATATGTTGAAGAGTGTATAGGGATAATTAGAAGGAAGCTTAACCATAAGAATATCAATTTTAAAAGCAGTTATTAGTTTGTGGCCACGGAGCTTAGCAAAAGTGCGTCTTCTCCATTTTGTAGCAGGCTCCGCCCCCCGGTGTGTGGCTTTTTGACAGCTTTATTGATAACTTTGGCTAGTGTATTCAGGTCCGCGGCGGCGATGGAAGGCGAGCTTAGGCGGGCGTATTGGGGCCGGCGATGGCAGGTAAGTAGACATGTTGATAACTAGAGGCCACGGTGTCTGAGGCAGGAAGAGGGTTACTCGAACTACTTCCTTAAGTCCAAGGACGGTAACTTGAGCTCCCCAGTTACTGACATGCTGTTCGTCAACTCAAGGCTGGACCTCCTGGTTTGGAGTTTCTAATGTTTGCACCCTACTCTGGCGGGTGGTCAGGATCACGGCTGCAGGCTGGAAGGAGGTTTGAATAACGGCCATTGCGGTCAGGGTGATGTCACAGGCTTGGTATGCTTGGCCGTGCTCGGGCTGATTACTGACGGGCCGAGAAAACCCCTATATATATTAAATTGCGAGAGTATCTCCGCCTTGTGGTCTGCAGCAGTGTCCCTTGGCCATTTCCTAGAAGGGGTTTAGTTATATAGTTAGTATGTAGGCCCCGATTGCTGCCACCCTTGGTTATCTACCTGTCGTTGATAGTTCCTATTGATGGTATCAATAAATACGACCCACGGGTCTTTCACCCACAAATTGTGTTGAGTTTTTATTGACAACATTAAAGTTATATGTTAAGTTATGGTTAAAATATGTTACAGGCAGACACTCAGGACAAGTAGGGCATTTAATCCCTTATGTCTTCCTGAGTGGATAGCATGTTGTCTTTTAGAGCAGATGGCACGGTGTATCCAGAGCAGATAGCAAGGTTTCTTCCAGAGCAGACAGCACAATGTCTTCCAGAGCGGATAGCACGGTGCCTTCCTTGCGGATAGCATGTTGTCTTTCAGAGCAGATAACACAATGTCTTCCAGACCGCACATTGTCTTCCAGAGCGTATAGAATGGTGTCTTCCAGAGCAGACAGAACGGTGTCTTCCAGAGAAGATAGCACAGTGTCTTCCAGAGCAGACAGAAAGGTGTCTTTCAGAGTGAATAGCACAGTGTCTTTCAGAGCGGATAGAATGGTGTCTTTCAGAGCAGACAGAACGGTGTCTTCCAGAGCAGACAGAACGATGTCTTCCAGAACAGATAGCACATTGCCTTTCAGAGCGGATAGCATGTTGTCTTTCAGAGCGGCTAACACAATGTCTTCCAGAGCAAATAGCACATTGTCTTCCAGAGCGGATAGCATGGTGTCATCCAGAGCAGATAACACAATGTCTTCCAGAGCGCACATTGTCTTCCAGAGCAGATAGCACAATGTCTTCCAGAATGGACAGAATGGTTTCATCCAGAGTGGACAGAGCTGTGTCTTCCAGAGGGGATAACACAGTGTCTTCCAGAGTGGACAGCTTGTCTTCCAGAGTGGACAGCTTGTCTTCCAGAGTGGACAGCAAGTTGTTTTCCAGAGTGGATAGCTTGTTGTCCTCCAGAGCAGTGTCTTCCAGAGTGGATAGCATAGTGTCTACTAGAGCAAATAGCACAGTGTCTACCAGAACGGATAGCATTTTGTCTTCCACAGCGAACAGCACAGTGTCTTCCAGAGCAGATAGCACAGTGTCTTCCAGAGTGGACAGCATGGTGTCTTCCAGAGTGGATAGCTTGTTGTCCTCCAGAGCAGACAACACATTGTTTTCCAGAGCAGACAGCGCAGTGTCTTCCAGAGCGGACAGCACAGTGTCTTCCAGAGCGGACAGCACGGTGTCTTCCAGAGTGGATAGCTTGTTGTCCTCCAGAGCAGACAACACAGTGTCCTCCAGAGCAGACAGCACAGTGTCTTCCAGAGCAGACAGCACAGTGTCTTCCAGAGCAGACAGCACAGTGTCTTCCAGAGCAGACAGCACAGTGTCTTCCAGAGCAGACAGCACAGTGTCTTCCAGAGCAGACAGCACAGTGTCTTCCAGAGCAGACAGCACAGTGTCTTCCAGAGTGGATAGCTTGTTGTCCTCCAGAGCAGACAACACAGTGTCTTCCAGAGCAGACAGCACAGTGTCTTCCAGAGCAGACAGCACAGTGTCTTCCAGAGCAGACAGTACAGTGTCTACCAGAGCAGACAGTACAGTGTCTTCCAGAGCGGACAGCACAGTGTCTTCCAGAGCGGACAGCACAGTGTCTTCCAGAGCGGACAGCACAGTGTCTTCCAGAGCGGACAGCACAGTGTCTTCCAGAGCGGACAGCACAGTGTCTTCCAGAGCAGACAGCACAGTGTCTACCAGAACGGATAGCATGTTGTCTTTCAGAGCGAACAGCACAGTGTCTTCCAGAGCGGACAGCACAGTGTCTTCCAGAGCAGACAGTACAGTGTCTTCCAGAGCAGACAGCACAGTGTCTTCCAGAGCAGACAGTACAGTGTCTTCCAGAGCAGACAGCACAGTGTCTACCAGAATGGATAGCATGTTGTCTTCCATATTCCAGAGCGGACAGCACAGTGTCTACCAGAATGGATAGCATGTTGTCTTCCAGATTCCAGAGCAGACAGCACAGTGTCTACCAGAACGGATAGCATGTTGTCTTCCAGATTCCAGAGCAGACAGCACAGTGTCTACCAGAACGGATAGCATGTTGTCTTCCAGATTCCAGAGCAGACAGCACAGTGTCTACCAGAATGGATAGCATGTTGTCTTCCAGATTCCAGAGTGAACAGCACAGTGTCTACCAGAACGGATAGCATGTTGTCTTTCAGAGCGAACAGCACAGTGTCTTCCAGAGCGTATAACATGGTGTATAACAGAGCAGATGTCACTAAAAGTAGTGAAATACATATAAATTGCAGCAATGTGTTGTTTTATAACTAGAACTTTATACCTGGCCTTAAAATACATGAATACTATAATTTGGCTAATTGCCTATTATGTATTATTGAAACAATGCTCCTGTCCTCTGACACAGTTTGTACCCAGATGTAAACCATCTGGTTATCTGGAAAAATATATCTGGCCTTCCAATGAATCACAGACTTATGAAGAATTATGTACATAGGTAGAAAATGTTAACATACATAAAATCCCCAGGGACACTTGTTGCTTTAAAAACTCCCATGATTCATCCTGTTTTAGACATTTCTGTGTAAATACATATTTTCCATAAAGTAATAACTGATTATACAGTAATACTGAATTCCTCCATGCAAGAAGCCATTTGTCTGTCTCATTACTCATTACATTAACCCTTTAGCTATTAGAGGGGTTTATAGAACACCATGGGCTAGTTCCTATGGTTGCCACTACTAACAGTAGCCTACTAAACGTGAGGTACCTGCTGCAATTTGTCTAGAAAATTAATTGAAAGGTTTTAACAATACAGCGCATTTCACCTAAGAACTTTTGCCAGTGCAAGATACCAATATTGTTAAGATGCTTTTTCTGCTGAACATTTTTTTGTGCAATCATTTTTGATAAATAAAGCAAAACTTTTAGCGAATGGATAACTGGGCTCTCAGAACTGAAGCAAGAACCCTGTAATTCACAACATATTTACAACTTAGAATTGTCAATTCTTATATTTTTGTACAATCTATTCAAGGGACAGTCAAGTCCAAAAAAAAGTTTCATGATTCAGATAGGGCATGTCATTTTAAACAACTTTCCAATTTACTTTTATCACCAATTTTGATTTGTTCTCTTGGTATTCTTAGTTGAAAGCTAAACCTAGGATGTTCATATGCTAATTTCTTAGACCTTGAAGGCAGCCTCTGCATTTGACAGTTTTTCACCACTAGAGGACGTTAGTTCATGTGTTTCATATAGATAACATTGAGCTCATGCACATGAATTTACTGAGGAGCGAGCCCTAATTGACTAAAATGCAAGTCTGTCAAAAAAACTGAAATAAGGGGGCAGTCTGGAGAGGCTTAGATACAAGGTAATTACAGAGGTAAAAAGTGTATTATTATAACTGTGTTGGTTATGCAAAACTGGGGAATGGATAATTAAGGGATTATCTATCTTTTAAAACAACAACAATTCTGGTGTTGACTGTCCCATTAAATATATATTTACTGGAAAAAAAACAGAAAGATTGTGGACTAGATTACAAGTGGAGCGCAAAATATCCTTTTCACGAAAGCAATATTTGCGCTCCACTAATATCAGTGCACGCAAATGTGGAGCCTTGTTCTCATGCCGTTAAACACGACATGAGAACTAGCTCAGCGAAGGGGGTTAGTCGCGCAGGGATGTCAGGAAACTGTAAATATATATGAATACACATATTAACACATAAATATAAATGTATATAAGCATATTAACACATATAAATGTATATAAGCATAGTAACACATAAATATAAATGTATATAAGCATAGTAACACATAAATATAAATGTATATAAGCATATTAACACATATGTATAAATGTATATAAGCATATTAACACATAAATATAAATGTATATAAGCATAGTAACACATAAATATAAATGTATATAAGCATATTAACACATACGTATAAATGTATATAAGCATATTAACACATACATATAAATGTATATAAGCATAGTAACACATACATATAAATGTATATAAGCATATTAACACATAAATATAAATGTATATAAGCATAGTAACACATACATATAAATGTATATAAGCATATTAACACATATGTATAAATGTATATAAGCATATTAACACATAAATATAAATGTATATAAGCATATTAACACATAAATATAAATGTATATAAGCATATTAACACATACGTATAAATGTATATAAGCATATTAACACATACATATAAATGTATATAAGCATATTAACACATACGTATAAATGTATATAAGCATATTAACACATACATATAAATGTATATAAGCATATTAACACATACGTATAAATGTATATAAGCATATTAACACATACATATAAATGTATATAAGCATAGTAACACATACATATAAATGTATATAAGCATATTAACACATAAATATAAATGTATATAAGCATAGTAACACATACATATAAATGTATATAAGCATATTAACACATATGTATAAATGTATATAAGCATATTAACACATAAATATAAATGTATATAAGCATATTAACACATAAATATAAATGTATATAAGCATATTAACACATACGTATAAATGTATATAAGCATATTAACACATACATATAAATGTATATAAGCATATTAACACATACATATAAATGTATATAAGCATATTAACACATAAATATAAATGTATATAAGCATATTAACACAAACATATAAATGTATATAAGCATATTAACACATACATATAAATGTATATAAGCATATTAACACATACATATAAATGTATATAAGCATATTAACACATACATATAAATGTATATAAGCATATTAACACATACGTATAAATGTATATAAGCATATTAACACATACGTATAAATGTATATAAGCATATTAACACATACATATAAATGTATATAAGCATATTAACACATACGTATAAATGTATATAAGCATATTAACACATACATATAAATGTATATAAGCATATTAACACATACATGTAAATGTATATAAGCATATTAACACATACATATAAATGTATATAAGCATATTAACACATAAATATAAATGTATATAAGCATATTAACACATAAATATAAATGTATATAAGCATATTAACACATACATGTAAATGTATATAAGCATATTAACACATAAATATAAATGTATATAAGCATATTAACACATACATATAAATGTATATAAGCATATTAACACATATAAATGTATATAAGCATATTAACACATATAAATGTATATAAGCATATTAACACATACATATAAATGTATATAAGCATATTAACACATACATATAAATGTATATAAGCATATTAACACATACATATAAATGTATATAAGCATATTAACACATACATATAAATGTATATAAGCATATTAACACATACATATAAATGTATATAAGCATATTAACACATACATATAAATGTATATAAGCATATTAACACATATAAATGTATATAAGCATATTAACACATATAAATGTATATAAGCATATTAACACATATAAATGTATATAAGCATATTAACACATATAAATGTATATAAGCATATTAACACATAAATATAAATGTATATAAGCATATTAACACGTACATGTAAATGTATATAAGCATATTAACACATACATATAAATGTATATAAGCATATTAACACATACATATAAATGTATATAAGCATATTAACACATACGTATAAATGTATATAAGCATATTAACACATAAATATAAATGTATATAAGCATATTAACACATATAAATGTATATAAGCATATTAACACATATAAATGTATATAAGCATATTAACACATATAAATGTATATAAGCATATTAACACATACATATAAATGTATATAAGCATATTAACACATACGTATAAATGTATATAAGCATATTAACACATACATATAAATGTATATAAGCATATTAACACATACATATACATGTATATAAGCATATTAACACATACGTATAAATGTATATAAGCATATTAACACATATAAATGTATATAAGCATATTAACACATACGTATAAATGTATATAAGCATATTAACACATACATATAAATGTATATAAGCATATTAACACGTATAAATGTATATAAGCATATTAACACATACATATAAATGTATATAAGCATATACACATATATTTACAGGGAGCATACAGTTCCCATAGACCACAATGTAAAGGTACGTTTCAGTGCCTTTTTTTCTAACACCCCACAGCCACCAACTTTAGCTCCCAAAAAACTGCTACACGCAGTTACTTTATAAAACAATAAAGATGCCACTATCTTTATTTTTTTATAAAGTATATTACACTTGCTTTAGTGGGCAAGCTTGTGGTAGCAATAACCAGCCACTTGTAATAGCTGGTTATTTATAACATGCCCACAAACTGGCAAATTTCCACTTTTGTGGGTGTGTGATAAATTAGTGCTCCACTTGTAATCTAGGGCTGCTTCAGTTATAAGGTACCTAGGGGTGGGTTGGGATGGTTTGGCCCCTAAGAGAATTATGCCCCCATTGGTACCCTATATGCCCTAGATGTTTAGCTTTGTGGTCAGCTTTTTAGGTGCAGAGTTGCCCCATGGGTAAAACATTTACTGGATAATTTTATAATCTATTGTTTGTCTGCTTCTATATTTAACATTTTGTAGCAGTGACCTAATATTTGTGGCTATGTATTAGCAAAGGTTGAAAGAGCATTTACCATTCTTATGGGTGGGACTGTGATGGAAAGGGTGGATAGTGGGTGGGATCATGGGCGTGTGTGGGAAGTCAGTGGGTGTGGCTTGGCATTTAGTTGGCGTGTCTCTGCGGTCTATGGGCGAGGGGCTAAGGGAAATTCTGCAAATATGGACATATGGCAATCTCAGAGGAACAGCAGAAAAGATTTCAGAATTATTGACTGTCCCCTCAAATAGTGACAGTTGGGAGGTGATAATATAGTCCCAGAAGGCCAAAACGTTCGAAGAAAAAATTGTAAGATAATTAAATAGTAGTTTGAACCTCAGTGGTCTTTGGGAAAGTCTGACTAATGCCTGTTACAGAACACTCTACCTAATCATGAAAGTTTAATTTTGAGTTTCACATCCCTTTAAAGGGACAGTAAAGTCTAAATTAAACTTTCATGATTCCGATAGGGCATGTCATTTTAAACCACTTTCCAATTTACTTTTATTATCAAATTTGCTTTTTTTGTCTTGGTATTTTTTGTTAAAAGATAAACCTACTGAGGGGCTCATAGACTGATTTCTAAGACTTGCAGTCCACCTCTTATCTGACTGTTTGGCTGTGTATAGCTAATGACATGTACTGTTCATTCATGTGTGCCATATAGATAAAAAATTATGCTCACGTCCGTGGAGTTATTTAAGTCAGCCTGAAATGCAAGTCTGTTAAAAGAACTGAGATAAGGGGGCAGTCTGCTGAGGCTTAGATACAAGGTAATCACAGAGGTAATAAGTATATTAATATAACAGTGTTCGCTATGCAAAACTGGGGAATGGTAATAAAGGGAGTATCTATCTTTTGAAACAATAAAATGTTTGGTGTTGACTGTCCCTTTAAGCATAAAATTACCCTTTTTTCATATAACCCCGTGTGCCATATGGACGTAGGTACTATGTCACACAGTATAGTACTTTGTCCAGTGTACTGTGTTGATGTAGCTTTGACAGTGGGAGCCACAATCAGAGGGAAGAAGGCATCTGCCTTCAAATGATCGTGCCCCCTTACCATATGAAGCAAGATCGACAATCATTACAGAGACTGACATTGGCTATCTGATATTCAAATGTTACCGCACCTGTGCTATCTGATATTCAAATGTTACCGCACCTGTGCTATCTGATATTCAAATGTTACTGCACCTGTGCTATCTGATATTCAAATGTTACTGCACCTATGCTATCTGATATTCAAATGTTACTGCACCTGTGCAATCTGATATTCAAATGTTACTGCACCTGTGCTATCTGATATTCAGTTGTTGCCACATCTGTGCTATCTGACATGCAGATGTTAGCGCACCTGTGCTATCTGATATTCAAATGTTACCGCACCTGTGCTAGCTGATATTCAAATGTTACTGCACCTGTGCTAGCTGATATTCAGATGTTACCGCACCTTTGCTATCTGATATTCAGATGTTACCACATCTGTGCTATCTGACATGCAGATGTTAGCGCACCTGTGCTATCTGATATTCAAATGTTACCGCACCTGTCATATCGGATATTCAAATGTTACTGCACCTGTGCTATCTGATATTCAAATGTTACTGCACCTGTGCAATCTGATATTCAAATGTTACTGCACCTGTGCAATCTGATATTCAAATGTTACTGCACCTGTGCAATCTGATATTCAGTTGTTACCACATCTGTGCTATCTGACATGCAGATGTTAGCGCACCTGTGCTATCTGATATTCAAATGTTACCGCACCTGTCATATCTAATATTCAAATGTTACTGCACCTGTGCTATCTGATATTCAAATGTTACTGCACCTGTGCAATCTGATATTCAAATGTTACTGCACCTGTGCTATCTGATATTCAGTTGTTACCACATCTGTGCTATCTGACATGCAGATGTTAGCGCACCTGTGCTATCTGATATTCAAATGTTACCGCACCTGTCATATCTGATATTCAAATGTTACTGCACCTGTGCTATCTGATATTCAAATGTTACTGCACCTGTGCTATCTGATATTCAAATGTTACTGCATCTGTGCAATCTGATATTCAAATGTTACTGCACCTTTGCAATCTGATATTTAAATGTTACTGCACCTGTGCTATCTGATATTCAAATGTTACTGCACCTGTGCTATCTGATATTCAAATGTTACTGCACCTTTGCAATCTGATATTCAAATGTTACTGCACCTGTGCTAGCTGATATTCAAATGTTACTGCACCTGTGCTAGCTGATATTCAAATGTTACTGCACCTGTGCTATCTGATATTCAGTTGTTACCACATCTGTGCTAGCTGATATTCAAATGTTACCGCACCTGTGCTAGCTGATATTCAAATGTTACCGCACCTGTGCTAGCTGATATCCAAATGTTACTGCACCTGTGCTAGCTAATATTCAAATGTTACTGCACCTGTGCTAGCTGATATTCAAATGTTACCGCACCTGTGCTAGCTGATATTCAAATGTTACTGCACCTGTGCTAGCTGATATTCAAATGTTACTGCACCTGTGCTAGCTGATATTCAAATGTTACCGCACCTGTGCTAGCTGATATTCAAATGTTACCGCACCTGTGCTAGCTGATATCCAAATGTTACTGCACCTGTGCTAGCTGATATTCAAATGTTACTTCACCTGTGCTAGCTGATATTCAAATGTTACTGCACCTGTGCTAGCTGATATCCAAATGTTACTGCACCTGTGCTAGCTGATATCCAAATGTTACTGCACCTGTGCTATCTGATATTCAGATGTTACCGCACCTGTCATATCGGATATTCAAATGTTACCGCACCTGTGCTATCTGATATTCAAATGTTACCGGACCTGTGCTATCTGATATTCAAATGTTACTGCACCTTTGCTATCTGATATTCAAATGTTACTGCACATGTGCTATCTGATATTCAAATGTTACTGCACATGTGCTATCTGATTTTGAGATGTTAGCGCACCTGTGCTATCCGACATGCAGGTGTTAGCGCACCTGTGCTATCTGATAATAAGATGTTAGCGCACCCTACACTATTGCTAGAGGGGGGAAAAAATAACACACAAAAGCGCTTATAGTTTTGCTCTCCACTTGTCAATAAAGCCTATGGGGCTGATTTATCAAGCTCCGTATGGAGTTTCCGGCCCCTTGTTTCTTGAGAACCTTAAGGCTCGCCGGAAACAGAAGTTATGAAGCAGCGGTCTTAAGACCCCTGCTCCATAACTCGTCCACCTGCTCTGAGGCCGCGGACATAAATCAACCCGATCGAATACGATCGGGTTGATTAACACCCCCTAGTAGTGGCCGATTGGCCGCAAATCTGCAAGGGGCGGCATTTCACAAGCAGTACACAAGAACTGTTGGTGCAATAATAAATGCCAACAGCTTATGCTGTCTGCATTTATTGTTGTGCGGCGGACATTATACACTACATCGTATCATGTCCGCTTGCACATTAATAAATATACCCCTATGTATTTAACCACTTTGAAGGCACCACGGGCGGACAGGGGCATACATATTAGTCCCTGTACGCCTGACCTCTTCTCTGGCTGGCAGCAATCTGCCGACCGCAGTTAACATTGCACGCAAGCGCTCCTTTGCGCTTGCATGCAACCCCACCATTTGCCTGCTCACAGCCAATCATGTGTGGGCAGGAGCTGTCAATCTCAGCAGTCAGACGAGACTGGGGAAATTGAACTTCTCCACCTAAGAGATTGAGGACAGGGTAGGGAAGCAATGGTCTGATAACCGCTGCTTGATAAATCGCTTATGCAAACCTGCAGTCAAAGTAGAGATAAGGAGGCCCATTTATCAAGTTTCGAATGGAGCTTGACGGCCCGTCTAAAGACCGCTGCTTCATTACCCTGTCCGCCTGCTCTGAGCAGACGGACAGGAATCGCCACAATTCAACCCGATCGAGTACGATCGGGTTGATTGACACCTCCCTGCTGGCGGCCCATTGGCCGCGAATCTTCAGGGGGCGGTGTTGCACCAGCAGCTCTTGTGAGCTGCTAAAGCAATGCTGAATACGGAGAGCAAATTGCTCTCCGCATTCAGCAAGGTCTTGCGGACCTAATCCGCACTGTCGGATCAGGTCCGCAAGACCTTTGATAATTCGGCCTCAATGGCTTGATAAATCTGGCCGATAGTAACAAAATATTAGAATCTAGTACATACTGTATATTATCTGGAGACCAACTGGTTAAACTCCAGGAAAATGTTATTTCAAGTGACTAATACTTTCACCCCACGACTTATGCAAATACTGAGACTAAAACAGAAAATAATATAAATACCAGGCAAGACTCAGTTGCATCACACAGGTTTTAAAATAGATTAAAAAAACCACAAATGTGTTTGTCAGTGAGATTAATGGTTGTTTGAGTGAAATGATGAACACTGAGTGCCAGGATTGCATTAGCGTGCTGAGCACCGACACCGCAACACTGTAAGATGCTGCTTGTATTTTTTTTTTACCACAAGACAGGAAGTTAAGCAAAACTCTCCAATGAATGACCTCAGTGTTCCTAGTAGAGATCAGTGGGAATTCCTCTGGATGTCACATCACAAGATCATCAGTGTAAAGTTTCCATTTTCTCTGCAGAAGACGTGCTGTGTGGTCAGTGGCCACGTGTGATAGGCCAGTCACACTGTGATGTCACCAGTTTGTAGTCTGACTACTGTGTCTGACATGCAACAGGAACTCATTACACATAGTTACCTTCTGTTTGCTTATGTATCCAGACAGTAAAATCTGGGGTGCATATTTTCTCCACTTGTTCAGGTTTTTCTAAATGAAATCCCCCTTTTTTTGTTTTTGTTTTTTCACTTGGTTACATCTCGGCTTGTCTTGGATTTCATAAAGGGACTGACTTCAAATGTACAACTTTTGATATTTTATGAGAATAGGGAAATAATGATTCCAAGAAACCCCCTAGAACTGGTTCTAGGTTATTATAGGTAAATGTGTGGTTTTAAATTTAACCCATTGGTGGCAAAACATACAATATAGTATAGTATATTGCAATGTCATGTGTTACAGACATCTCTAGTAGCCAAGGGGTTAACAGCAAATGGGAAGATGCTGCACATTTTCAATAACATCACATAGTTACTATCCAAGACCTGTCTTTACTAGCAATCTTAATTATTACTTAATTATGCATAGTTTAAAAAAAAAATGCAAATTACTTATATGTTTTTATTTATTGCTTGATTTACCAGTAACTTACAGCAGCAAACAGTATTTTTCCACTTCCTCCAGAGAAGCTGGAGTGTATAGTACTGTATCCAGAACTATGACCCAGCAATATGCTACACAAGTGATTGCTTGATCAGTGTAAAAGCTCCTCTGTATCTCTTCCTAATTGGCTGCAGAGGAGATAAAAAAAATATACCCAAGAATCTTTTCAAAGGGTGTATCCCTGGTCTGCAAACTTTGCTAACAAAAACACTATTTTGTGTGCTGATCTGATATATTCTATGCATATACACAAAATAGCATTAATGTTCCTGTAATTCAAACAGATGCAAAATAAATTATCTACATAATTTGGGGTGGGGTATGGTTGAGACCGAAGAGGAGAAACCAGCGGATGATATGTATGATAAGGTATACATAAAATGGAGGGGGAGGGATAGGCAATAATAATGAAAGGGTAGAATGAAATAATATGCATGAATGAAATGAAGGGCAATTGAAGGGTGAATGGGGAGGCTAAGGAGCCGAATTATCATTGTGCGAGCGAACATGATCCGATATTGCAGATCATGTCCGCCGCACATCGATAAATACCGACAGCATACACTCTCTGCATTTATCATTGTACCAGCAGTTCTTGTGAACTGTTGATGCAATACCGCCCCCTGCAGATTTGCGGCCAATCGGCCGCTAGCAGGGGGTGTCACTCAACCTCATCGTATTTTCAGTGATGTCTGTCCGCCGCCTCAGAGCAGGCGAACAGGTTATGGAGCAGCGGTCTTTATGCCCCTAAGGGTGAAACAGAGTTTAGTGAATAGTAGAGAAATAAAAGGAGATGAATGAATGAAAAGACTTGGAATGAACAAGCGAAAGGAATGAGTGAAATGGTGGCACAGAGCAATGAAATGAAGGTGAGGGAGTACAGATGCAATTACCTAAGGAAGGAAGGAATGAAAACGAGGGGGAATAGCAGATCAAGAAGGCAGAAACGTGAGGTTAAGAAGGTACGAACAGAACTACTAGAGCCATGTCATTTCATTAAACATCAGTAAGGTGGCGCTAGGGAGCAATGTTTTGCCAGCATTAAAGGGATATTAAACACTTTGAGATGGTAATATAAAATGATAAATTGTATATTCTAAAACAACTCTGCAATTTACTTTCATTATTTATTTTGTCCCCTTTTACTGTAATTCCATTCTAAAATTGTGAGCTTTTCAGTTCCTGTTAGAAATGGAAGTGCAGAGCACTGTTATATTCCTCACAGCCATTGGCTGCACACTCTTGTGACCTATTTATAACTGTCTCTAATTGGCCACACCAGAGAAGGTAACCTAAGTTACAACATGGCATCTCCCATAGTTTTATAGACACTAAGGCCTAGATTTAGAGTTCGGCGGTAGCCGTCAAAACCAGCGTTAGAGGCTCCTAACGCTGGTTTTGGGCGCCCGCTGGTATTTGGAGTCAGTGATTAAAGGGTCTAACGCTCACTTTACAGCCGCGACTTTTCCATACCGCAGATCCCCCTACGCCATTTGCGTAGCCTATCTTTTCAATGGGATCTTTCTAACGCTGGTATTTAGAGTCGTTTCTGCAGTGAGCGTTAGAGCTCTAACGACAAGATTCCAGCCGCCTGAAAAAAGCAGGAGTTAAGAGCTTTCTGGCTAACGCCGGTTCATAAAGCTCTTAACTACTGTACCCTAAACTACACTAACACCCATAAACTACCTATGTACCCCTAAACCGAGGTCCCCCCACATCGCCGCCACTCGATTAAAATTTTTAACCCCTAATCTGCCGACCGCCACCTACGTTATACTTATGTACCCCTAATCTGCTGCCCCTAACCCCGCCGACCCCTATATTATATTTATTAACCCCTAACTTGCCCCACACAACGTCGCCGCAAGCTACTTAAAATAATTAACCCCTAATCTTCCGACCGCAAATCGCCGCCACCTACGTTATCCCTATGTACCCCTAATCTTCTGCCCCTAACATCGCCGACCCCTATGTTATATTTATTAACCCCTAATCTGCCCCCCACAACGTCGCCGACACCTACCTACACTTATTAACCCCTAATCTGCCGAGCGGACCTGAGCGCTACTATAATAAAGTTATTAACCCCTAATCCGCCTCACTAACCCTATCATAAATAGTATTAACCCCTAATCTGCCCTCCCTAACATCGCCGACACCTACCTTCAATTATTAACCCCTAATCTGCCGACCGGAGCTCACCGCTATTCTAATAAATGTATTAACCCCTAAAGCTAAGTCTAACCCTAACACTAACACCCCCCTAAGTTAAATATAATTTTTATCTAACGAAATAAATTAACTCTTATTAAATAAATGATTCCTATTTAAAGCTAAATACTTACCTGTAAAATAAATCCTAATATAGCTACAATATAAATTACATTTATATTATAGCTATTTTAGGATTAATATTTATTTTACAGGTAACTTTGTATTTATTTTAACCAGGTACAATAGCTATTAAATAGTTAAGAACTATTTAATAGTTACCTAGTTAAAATAATTACAAATTTACCTGTAAAATAAATCCTAACCTAAGATATAATTAAACCTAACACTACCCTATCAATAAAATAATTAAATAAACTACCTACAATTACCTACAATTAACCTAACACTACACGATCAATAAATTAATTAAACACAATTGCTACAAATAAATACAATTAAATAAACTATCTAAAGTACAAAAAATAAAAAAGAACTAAGTTACAGAAAATAAAAAAATATTTACAAACATAAGAAAAATATTACAACAATTTTAAACTAATTACACCTACTCTAAGCCCCCTAATAAAATAACAAAGACCCCCAAAATAAAAAATTCCCTACCCTATTCTAAATTTAAAAAGTTACAAGCTCTTTTACCTTACCAGCCCTGAACAGGGCCCTTTGCGGGGCATGCCCCAAGAAGTTCAGCTCTTTTGCCTGTAAAAGAAAACATACAATACCCCCCCCCCCCAACATTACAACCCACCACCCACATACCCCTAATCTAACCCAAACCCCCCTTAAATAAACCTAACACTAAGCCCCTGATGATCTTCCTACCTTGTCTTCACCATGCCAGGTTCACCGATCCGTCCTGGCTCCAAGATCTTCATCCAACCCAAGCGGGGGTTGGCGATCCATAATCCGGTGCTCCAAAGTCTTCCTCCTATCCGGCAAGAAGAGGACATCCGGACCGGCAAACATCTTCTCCAAGCGGCATCTTCTATGTTCTTCCATCCGATGACGACCGGCTCCATCTTGAAGACCTCCAGCGCGGATCCATCCTCTTCTTCCGACGACTAGACGACGAATGACGGTTCCTTTAAGGGACGTCATCCAAGATGGCGTCCCTCGAATTCCGATTGGCTGATAGGATTCTATCAGCCAATCGGAATTAAGGTAGGAATTTTCTGATTGGCTGATGGAATCAGCCAATCAGAATCAAGTTCAATCCGATTGGCTGATCCAATCAGCCAATCAGATTGAGCTCGCATTCTATTGGCTGTTCCGATCAGCCAATACAATGCGAGCTCAATCTGATTGGCTGATTGGATCAGCCAATCGGATTGAACTTGATTCTGATTGGCTGATTCCATCAGCCAATCAGAAAATTCCTACCTTAATTCCGATTGGCTGATAGAATCCTATCAGCCAATCGGAATTCGAGGGACGCCATCTTGGATGACGTCCCTTAAAGGAACCGTCATTCGTCGTCTAGTCGTCGGAAGAAGAGGATGGATCCGCGCTGGAGGTCTTCAAGATGGAGCCGGTCGTCATCGGATGGAAGAACATAGAAGATGCCGCTTGGAGAAGATGTTTGCCGGTCCGGATGTCCTCTTCTTGCCGGATAGGAGGAAGACTTTGGAGCACCGGATTATGGATCGCCAACCCCCGCTTGGGTTGGATGAAGATCTTGGAGCCAGGACGGATCGGTGAACCTGGCATGGTGAAGACAAGGTAGGAAGATCATCAGGGGCTTAGTGTTAGGTTTATTTAAGGGGGGTTTGGGTTAGATTAGGGGTATGTGGGTGGTGGGTTGTAATGTTGGGGGGGGGTATTGTATGTTTTTTTTTACAGGCAAAAGAGCTGAAATTCTTGGGGCATGCCCCGCAAAGGGCCCTGTTCAGGGCTGGTAAGGTAAAAGAGCTTGTAATTTTTGTATTTTAGAATAGGGTAGGGAATTTTTTATTTTGGGGGTCTTTGTTATTTTATTAGGGGGCTTAGAGTAGGTGTAATTAGTTTAAAATTGTTGTAATATTTTTCTTATGTTTGTAAATATTTTTTTATTTTCTGTAACTTAGTTCTTTTTTATTTTTTGTACTTTAGATAGTTTATTTAATTGTATTTATTTGTAGCAATTGTGTTTAATTAATTTATTGATAGTGTAGTGTTAGGTTAATTGTAGGTAATTGTAGGTAGTTTATTTAATTATTTTATTGATAGGGTAGTGTTAGGTTTAATTATAACTTAGGTTAGGATTTATTTTACAGGTAAATTTGTAATTATTTTAACTAGGTAACTATTAAATAGTTCTTAACTATTTAATAGCTATTGTACCTGGTTAAAATAAATACAAAGTTACCTGTAAAATAAATATTAATCCTAAAATAGCTATAATATAAATGTAATTTATATTGTAGCTATATTAGGATTTATTTTACAGGTAAGTATTTAGCTTTAAATAGGAATCATTTATTTAATAAGAGTTAATTTATTTCGTTAGATAAAAATTATATTTAACTTAGGGGGGTGTTAGTGTTAGGGTTAGACTTAGCTTTAGGGGTTAATACATTTATTAGAGTAGCGATGAGCTCCGGTCGGCAGATTAGGGGTTAATACTTGAAGTTAGGTGTCGGCGATGTTAGGGAGGGCAGATTAGGGGTTAATACTATTTATGATAGGGTTAGTGAGGCGGATTAGGGGTTAATAACTTTATTATAGTAGCGCTCAGGTCCGGTCGGCAAATTAGGGGTTAATAAGTGTAGGTAGGTGTCGGCGACGTTGTGGGGGGCAGATTAGGGGTTAATAAATATAACATAGGGGTCGGCGATGTTAGGGCAGCAGATTAGGGGTACATAGGGATAACGTAGGTGGCGGCGGTTTACGGAGCGGCAGATTAGGGGTTAAAAGTGTAATGCAGGGGTCAGCGATAGCGGGGGCGGCAGATTAGGGGTTAATAAGTGTAAGGTTAGGGGTGCTTAGACTCGGGGTACATGTTAGAGTGTTAGGTGCAGACGTAGGAAGTGTTTCCCCATAGGAAACAATGGGGCTGCGTTAGGAGCTGAACGCTGCTTTTTTGCAGGTGTTAGGTTTTTTTTCAGCTCAAACAGCCCCATTGTTTCCTATGGGAGAATCGTGCACGAGCACGTTTTTGAGGCCGGCCGCGTCCGTAAGCAACTCTGGTATCGAGAGTTGTATTTGCGGTAAAAATGCTCTACGCTCCTTTTTTGGAGCCTAACGCAGCATTTGTTTGAACTCTCGATACCAGAGTTAAATTTATGGTGCGGCCAGAAAAAAACCCGCGGAGCGTTAACAGCCCTTTTACCGCCAAACTCCAAATCTAGCCGTAAAACTTTACACTTTTTTTTTTTAATATTTAAACACCTAATAAAACTTTAAAAATTTCATATACATGATATTCACAGACTAATCTTTTCTTTGAATGCTCCATTCTATCTAGCATTTATTTAGTGTTTAATGTACCTTTAAAGGGACACTGAACACAATTTTTTTCTTTCGTGATTCAGATAGAGCATGCAATTTTAAGCAACTTTCTAATTTACACCTATTATCAATTTTTCTTCGTTCTCTTGCTTTCTTTATTTGAAAAAGATAGCAGCTAAGCTATTTTTTTTGGTTCAGCACCATGGAAAGCACTTGTTTATTGGTGGGTGAATTTATCTACCCAGTTTGTTCACCAAAAATGCGCCGGCATCTAAATTTAAATTCTTGCATTTCAAATAAAGATACAAAGAGAATGAAGACAATTTGATAATAGGAGTCAATTAGAAAGTTGCTTAAAATTACATGCTCTATCTGAATCACACACACAAAAAGGGACATGAAACCCCACATTTTTCTTTCATGATTAGAGAATACAATTTTAAACAACTTTCCAGTTTACTTCTATTATATAATTTGCTCTATTTTCTTAGTATCCTTTGTTAAAAAAGCATACCTAGGTAGGCTCAGTAGCAGTAAAACACTGCTGGGAGTTGACTGCTGATTGGTGCCTGCATATTTATGCCTTGTTGGTTACCTGGTGTGTTCAGCTAGCTCCTAGTAGTGCATTGCTGCTCCTTTAACAAAGGATATCAAGAAAACAAAGCCAATTTCATAATAGAAGTCAAATTGAAAGTTGTTTAGCATTGTATGTTCTTTCTGAATCATGAGATAAACGTTTTGGGTTTCATGTCCCTTTAAAATAGATATAACTTTATTTCATTCTGGTTTTGAGGATGTATTTGTGTTTCAGAAGTACACGGGCTGTAAAGTAACTCTGCTCTAGTTTATATCTTGTAAAAGGAGATGTTGTTATGTGAATAAGGCAGCGTTAGGCAGGCTTAGGGGGTCAAATCTGCTCAAATCCTACGTTAACACTTTTTGTTCATTGGTTTTTGGCTATATGGAGCGTAACACATGAAAATATTCCAGTAGGGCTCACCTATTCGGTTTGTCTTAAAGGGATTTGAAACCCAGCCTTTTTCTTAGGCGATTCAAATAGAGCAGCAATTTTAAACAACTTTCTAATTTACTTCTATTATTATGTTTTTGTTCCCTTGGTATCTTTTGTTGAAAAGCAGGTATGTATGCTTAGGAGCCAACCCATTCAGTGTAATTAATTAATTTAAAAGTCCCATCCTGATTGTACGTACTGCGCACGTATAAAATATTCTGGATGCATTACATTAGATTAGGACACAACCAAAACAGATTTTCTGAAGAGAACGGAACTCACAAGCTTTTTTACTAAAATGTGGTACCAAATACTTCCTTCATTTTGGCAACAGAGGGAAGGTTATCATTTTTCCTGGCGCTTACCTAAATGTGATAATGGAGACTCTAAAAAGTATTTTTGGAACACAAAACACTTCAAAAGAAGTTGATTTGCTGGATGCTAACCCTGATCTTTAGGGTAAAATGAGTTGGTGAACTGATATTATCCAGAAGAAGGATATTAAAGGGATAGTAAAGTCCCAAATTAAACTTTCATGATTCAGATACGGCATGTCATTTTTTTATTTTTTTATACAAACAATATGCCATAAACAGTATGAGACAAAAACAAGAAAAGAGGAAAATAACGTAAGCAAAGAGGAGAAAGTGGCAATACACATGTTAATGCCTAAAAAAAGGTACCATATACATGCGGTTACGTTCCAATATAAATCACCATTGCATAGTTATAAATTAAATGTTAAAACTAAAATTCCATCTTTTAAGGGTTTCTTGGCACACAGTTGGTGATTTTCAACATATAACATAATAACATAAATACCACGGAATTCGGTAACCTACCTTACAGGGGAATATAAATCTAGGGGATATTACCTCTCAACACTCCTAAAGGAAATTAAAATGACAAGACAGTAAATATATATAGTCCCCCCCTTCCCTCTCTCTTTTTTACTACTCTCTTCACGGTGTCCCCCTTCTATCTCACCCTTCTAGATTACCAGATACCCAGCAAGACTAATTCTGTGTTTCTAAAAGGGAAAATCAAGTGGTCGATTTCTCTGGGTGCGAATATTTTGATAAACTTAGACCATTTTAAAATCCGTAACTAGTTGCTCAATTATACATTGTTTTTTTAATGTTATTCTTAGCTTCCGTGATTGATGGTGGAAATTTATTCTTCCAATTCTTAAAAATGAGACTTCTGGAAGCAAGAATAACCAAGTTTACTATCTTAGACTCGTTTAAAGGCAAGTTCTTGTCTGTTAAAAATATTATGTTTTTCTAGAGTGAATCTAAAGGTAGATACCTTGAGCACATTAAGTAACCAGAATTCTATTTTACACCAAAACTGCTGTATCTTGGGGCATGTCCAGATCATATGTATTAAATGTGCCGCTGGTAATTTACACTTTGGGCATTTATTAAAGCTATTATTGAGCCATCTAAATCCTTTATTTGGAGTATCATACGTTTGATAAATTAATTTTATGTAAGACTCTCTTCAGGTCTCAGACAATGTGGCACGGAAAAGCAGAGCTAACAAACGCGCTACATGAAGATTCTGATCGATATTGTCAGAGATAAGATTTGTCCATTTTTGGGCTATGCTTTCTAAGTTGGATCCTTCCTTATGCGAGACCAGGTGTAAATACCAAGTGGAAATAGAATGATGACCTGCTTTGGCCAAAACTGGCCAATTTTCAAGTATACCCCATGACCATTTCCAGGAGAATTTATTAACTAAATGCTGAACATAATGTCTCGCTTGCAGATATGCAAAGAAATCACGATTATTTAGATCAAAGTCTTGCTTCAGTTCTTCAAAAGATTTAATATTTTCTGCCATTGGATTGATAAATTGTGAGGCATAATAAAGACCTTTCCCGTGCCAGTTCTTCAATAGCAGGGATTGTGAGCCATCTTGATAATCTGGGTTGCCTAGGAACATTTGGAATCTCGGGATACTTGTGTTTAAGTCTACTCGCAACGCAATCTTTCTCCAGTCCTGGATTATCATATAAATTGATTTATATGATTTCACCTGTTTAGGGATTAATTTAGGGGCTATATGAAGCAAGGAAATAAGAGAAAATGGGTAGATCATACTTGATTCCAAGGCATTATCTGTAAAGCGATCTAACTCTGAAATTCAATCAACTGCAATTCGACCAAGAAATACTAGATTATAAATATGGAGATCAGAGAGAGCAAGACCAGCAAATTGTTTAGAAAGGGACAGTTTATGTAAAGATATTCTAGGTTTTTTCGCTTGCCAGATAAAACGTCTGATTGCCGTATTAAGTTTCTTGATGTCAAATGTTTTCAAAAGATAGGAAGGTTTTGTAGACTATATAAAATTTTAGGCAGAAGCACCATTTTGAAAAGTGCTATACGGCCTGATATTGAAGCGGAGATTGTGCCAGCTCTTCATGTGGGCATTAATTTGTGATAAGATAGGAGGAATATTCAGGGAATACCAATCTTGAGGATCAGCAGAGACCATGATCCCAAGGTATCTGATTGCGTTTGTAACTGTCTTAAAAGGAATATTTATCGAGGAGTTTTTAGTTTTTTTCAACCAAAGTAATTCAGACTTTTAATTATTAACTTTATAACCTGAGAATTGGCCAAATAAGTCAACTATATTCATGAGCTTTAGAATATTTAAGAAAGTGTTAGACATGTAGATCTGTATATCGTTCGCATATAATGCCAATTTCACCTCTTTATTCTGGATTTTTATACCTTCGATCTGTTGCCTAATTTTGATGGCAAGAGGATCGATTGCGAGATCAAATAATAGCGGCCAGAGCGGGCATCCTTGCCGAGTACCTTTTTCTAGCTTAATTGTATTTGACTCTACCCCGTTAATTATCAACGTAGTATAAGATTGGGTACACAGATTCTTCCCTAGTTTGGGAAAGTTATTAGTAAACCCAAATCGATACAACATATCCAATATGTAATCATGATGTACGCTGTCAAAAGCTTTTTCAGCGTCAATAGCCAGAACTGCTGCATTGGAATGATCTTTTAGTACCTGGCTATCAGAATTTTTAAAATAATCGATGAGTAGTAATAATTGTCTAATCTTGGCTGCCGAACTGCGGTTAAGAAGAAACCCAGCCTGGTCTTTGTGAATGGTCTCCAATAGTCCTTCTTGAAGTCTCTTAGCTAAAATAGATGTAAATAGCTTATAGTCAGTATTTAGGAGGGCTATAGGCCTATATGATTCTTTTTTACAAGGATATTTTCCTGGCTTAAGTATAAGAGTTGTTTGAGATGCTGCAAAGTTACAGGAGATTTGAGAGTTCTCGATATAGTACGAATTGAATACGTTTGTTAAATGTGGGACAAGAGTTGCAGCCATTATTTTATATAGTTCATTTGGCAGCACGGCCGGGCCTGGAGCCTTATCTAATTTTAGTGATTGAATAGCTTGATTTACTTCTGATTCTAGAATCTCCAAATTTAACTTAAGGTTAAATTCAGAGCTGCTGCATGGAAGCACAGTATCTTCCCAAAATTTTCCACGTGCTGCTGTTCCTGAAGAGGATAGAGAGTAAGTTGATTTATAATATTGAAAAAAAGATTCAGAGATTTCATCAGGTGAGGTAAGTAATTTCCCTTTGTCCTGTATAGAATCAATTACTGTGGATTGTCTACTATTTCTCCCTAGCTTAGATAAGAGCTTACCTGATTTATTGCCATGTTTATATAGTTTTGCTTGAAATTTTAATTCCGCTTGAGATGTATGCAATGTTAGCAAAGTATCACGTTCATTCTTTGCCCCGATATATCTTCTTCAATTATCATTTGAAGGAGCGCTTAGGTATCTATTATAGGCATTTATTACCACAGCTATTGCTTCTCTTTTAATCTAGAATCCCTTTTGAACCTGGCCAAATAGGCAATTATATCACCTCTTATTACTGCTTTCGCAGTCTCCCATATTGTTGAAAAATTGGGAACTTAACCGATATTTATTTGAAAGTATTCATCTAGTTTGGTTTTTAGCCAGTTTCTAAATTTAAGGTTATTGTTCAGGTATTATGGATAAAAAAGTGAGATATTCGTGCATAGGTATTTCTACCTGGGATGTCTAACATTATGGGAGCATGGTCCGAAATACAAATTTCGGATATTAAAGCCTTTGCTCCGATTTTGTAGAGACTATCGCTTGTCAGCATAAGATCTATTCGAGACAGTGATCTAAATGGAAGTGGAAGGCCCTCTAGTGGGCCTGTAGCAAAATTAAGGGATAGCTGACTTGAAGTCTGGAGGGTTCTAGAAGTGTGTGCATGCTACAATGTTGCAAATGTGTGGGAGGGTGTACCTCTTGCCTTTATAGGGTCCTGTTCCAGTGGATTCGGCCTCTTCCTGCCTCCAGACTTCGAGGAGAACTTTCTTCAGTGCTGGTTATCTTGAACTTTAGGCCTCAGTGATCATGAAGCGTGCCAGGCATACTTCTTTGTCTCCCAGGAAGTACAGGGATGCGGCGGTGGAGCCTTCAAGAAGGAAGAGACCTACAGGAGGAAATTAGACATCAGACCTGGAGGATGTGGTACCCCCTACCCCCCAAGCTAGGGTTCCCAGTAGGCCCTCCATTGCAGCTAGACAGAGGGTTAGGAGGGAGCTGAGCTACACCCCTACAAGCAGGGCGGGGGCCAGGGCAGGCACCAGGGCTAGGGGAAGAGGAGCAGGGAGAGCGGTTCCCAGGGATAGTTCTGCCCAGGTTTCTGCTAGGGCTGGGCCTGATGCGGGGGGAGCCGGGGAGCATGGCGCAGACATGGGGGCCCTTATGCAGCAGCTGTCGGCGCTACCGCCGGGTGCTCTGGCCACTGTCTTGGCCCTCGCTCAGTCTCTGGCCTCAGGCCGGGGGCCGGGCGGCATAGAGCAGGGCCTGGATGGTGCTGGAGGGTCCGGTGTTGGTGCCGGTGGTTGCCGGGGCCGGGTGGGCTTTGGGCCTTCTGGTGGTGCGGGGCGTGGCCACGCCCCCGCACGTAACGTGCGCCGCGTCTCCTCCCCCTCTGACGGATCTTCTTCTGGGGAGGAGCGCGGTCGCGCGCGAGTACAACGCCGCCCTGCAGGACGACCGGAGGAGCCTTCCGGAGCCCCTAGTAAGTTGGGGAGACTCCGGGCGGCGACGTCGGTCGCAGGGGGCAGGGGGACGGGCACCGGGCAGGTGGTGAGTGTGGCTGTGAGCGGGGAGCATAGGCGGCAGGTGCAAGGCACGCAGGCGGGCGGCTCAAGTGTTAGAGGCGCAGATGACGCCATCACTGCAGCTGGGGACTTCCAGGCTCAGGGTCACAGGCAACAGGTTAGACCTCCAATAGAAGCGGAGGTAGTGGTGCTGAGGGGTAGTGGCTCGAATGGTGCTGTTACCGCTATGAACAGGGATCCTATCATGACAGATCAACCCCAGAGACAGGGCAGGTGGCATCAAGGAAAGTGGCGGTGCACGGGGATTCGTACCCGTGCCTAGTCCACTCACTTTATGGCCATTTGAAGGCTAAAGTGATTAAAAAAATCCAAGAGGGTAGATATGTGAATATCTACGAACTCACTCCAGAAGCCTGTAGAGCTAAGGAGAGGGTGGCCGAGGGCTCTGGCCCCAAAAAAGTTCGGCGCCAGGAAACATGATGAATGGCAGGCAGGATATAGGGTGTTGGCGTCCTGCTACGTGGATAGGTGGCCAACTCAGGGGCATAACCTTTTTAAATATCAAGACACGATTGGTTATATTTACAAAAGGTTCAGGGAAGGTGCTTGGAGGGATTACGATTTAGCATTCCGCAAGAAAATGGTGGGCAACCCCATCTTACACTTCGGGACGCAAGATATGCACCTGTGGTCTAAGTTGGGGCGCGAGAGGTCTACTTCGCCACCCGCGGCGGCGAAGCCTGGAACACAGCGGTCCTTTCTGCTCCCGAAGAGGCGGGGGAGGGAGTGCTGGAAATTCCAGGACAAGCAGTGTGACAGGGGAGCAAATTGCTCCTTTCGGCACATCTGCAAGTTTTGCAGCGGACCTCACCCGGGTTCAGAATGCACGAAGAGAAGGGAATCCGGTGCACCCACCCAGATTAGTAGAGGGGGGTCTGGTGGCAAGGGCCCCAACTCCACTTAAGTACGAGAAGATGGCGCCGTGGCTGGCGCTATACCCTGACGGTGAGGCAGCGGCAGTCCTGTCGTCAGGGTTGAGGGTGGGGTTTAGGATACCGGTTACTTCACAAGTAACCGGGTCCTCTGTCCACCGTAACCTAAAGTCAGCTTATGAGTTCCCGCACGTAGTGAGGGAGAAGTTGGCTAAGGAACTGAGGCTGGGGAGGGTGGTCGGCCCATTTCGGGAGCGGCCAATCGCGGATCTAGTAGTCTCTCCACTGGGAGTAGTTCCCAAGCAGGAGAAGGGGAAGTACAGGCTTATTCATCACTTGTCGTATCCCAAAGGGGCGTCGGTGAACGACGCGATAGATCCGGACCTCAGCTCTGTACACTATCAGTCCTTTGACGAGGCACTGGAGGTGGTTCGCTCTCAGGGTCGCGGGGCCTTGATGGCCAAGCTGGACATTGAGTCCGCTTTCCGCTTGCTCCCGCTTCATCCTTCCTCATTTCGGCTGATGGGGATGAAGTTCGAGGGTGAATTCTTTGTTGACAGGTGTTTGCCCATGGGCTGCTCCTTGTCATGTGCCCTTTTTGAATGCTTCAGCTCCTTCCTGCACTGGGTAGTGCAGAGGGCGTCTGGGGGCTGGGCCGTGGCCCACTACCTGGATGATTTCCTGCGGGTAGGGGGTACAGATACTGACGAATGTGCTGCATTGATGCGGGTGATGCAGGATGTTACAGCCGAGTTTGGGGTTCCGCTCGCACACGAGAAAACGCAGGGACCATGTACCTGCCTGACGTTCCTAGGCATAGAGATCGACACTGTTGCATCCCTATGCAGGCTCCCTAAGATAAAGTCGACCGCCTCCTTGGGGCGGTTCAATCAGCATGTCGCGCAGAGCACATCTCCATTAAGGAGCTGCAATCTCTTCTGGGGTTGCTTAACTTTGCAGGGAGGGCGATCCCCATGGGGAGGGTCTTCAACCGCAGGTTAGAAGCTCAATTGAAAGGGCCTCGGACGCATAGTCAGAGGCGCCGGGTGACGGAGGAAATGAGGGACGACCTGAGAGTTTGGGAAAGGTTCCTGGTTCATTTTAATGGGGTCTGCCTCTGGAGAGACGGACCCATTTCCAATCAAGCCCTGCATCTGTTCACGGATGCTGCGGGCGGGTTGGGCTACGGAGCCTATTTGGACGGAGACTGGAGTGTGGAGCCATGGCCAGAGGGCTGGATTACCGCGGGCCTCACGCGTAACCTAGCATTGCTCAAACTCTTCCCTATCGTTGTAGCAGTAGAACTATGGGGAGAGAGGCTTTCCAATCGGTCAGTAATCTTCTGGTCAGACAATATGAGCGTGGTGTACGCCATAAACAGGTTGTCAGCAGCCTCGCCGGTGGTGGTTACCTACCTCCGGCACTTGGTCTTGCGGTGTTTGCAGCTTAAACGTCCCCGGGGTAAGCAATGTGATAGCAGATGCCCTTTCAAGATTTCAATGGGATGAGTTTAGAAGGGTGGCCCCCGAGGGCAGCGGCTGAGGGTCTAACGTGCCCTCTTTTCCTTTGGCAGCTGGCGGAGGTTGGGAGACCATCCTCCCCCTGATCAGAGCATCGCTGGCTCCTAAGACGTGGGCGGCGTACTCGTCGCATTGGAGGGCGTGGGAGCGCTTCAGCGAGCAGAAGGGTTTCTTGTTGTGCCAGGCGTCTCAGGTACACGTTCTGGAATGGCTAGCGTGCTTGAAGCTTGAGGGTGTGTCCAGATTGTCAGCTCTTAGCAGGTTAGCGGCATTGTCGTTTTTCAGCAAAGCTTTAGGTTTCAGGGACTATACGGGTACTTTCCTGGTAAGGCAGATCTTGAAGGGATGGGGCCGGATGGCCCCACCCACAAAGGATCGGAGGGAGCCAATCACAACAGAAAGATTGTGCTCGCTGGTAGTAAATCTGGGAGCAGTGTGCAGTTCAGCCTACGAGGCGGTCTTGTTTCGGGCTGCTTTCGCGCTGGCATTTGCGGGGGCGTTGAGGATAGGCGAAGTGGTCGCCTCCTCTACGAAAGGGGAGGTAGGCGGCATCAAAGTGGGGCATGTAAGGGCCTCGGATGATTGTGTGCTACTGCTCATTCCCAGATCCAAAACGGATCAGGATGGGAAAGGGGCTTGGTTGCCTTTAGCCAGGCACGAATGCCCGGAATGCTGCCCGGTATCGAGCGTGGCGGATTATTGCCATGTGCAGCCGGGCAGAGGGCTGCAGTTTCTCGTGCATGAGGACGGCAGTTCTCTTTCAGCCTTCCAGTTCCGCAAAGTGCTAGCTAAAGTGGCAGCGGCAGCGGGATTGGATCCGTCTAAGATTGCTCCGCATTCATTCCATATCGGGGCAGCGACTAGTGCTGCGGCCGGTGGGTCGTCGCAGGCGGTCATTAAGAAAATGGGGCGTTGGAAGTCGGAGAGATTTAGGGGCTACATTCGCCCTTTGAAAGCTTAGTTGATGGAGGCGCGTATGGTGTGGGACCTCTTGATACCTTCCCGGCCGGGCGGGGTGGGTGAGAAGGGGTGTTTTGCTAGTGGTTGTTTGTCAACGTTTCATTGTCCCCATCCATGTTGTTATAGGTACAGTAAAGACCCCAGTGCGCGTGTGGATTATTGGGCACTCCTTTATCCACTGGGCGGCTATCAGGGCGCCTCATTCCCCGGGAGGGCAGCAGCTAGGATTGGCGGCATCCAGGGCTAATATTCGATGGCTCGGGCGCAGGGGTCTAAATTGGAGTGAGCTCCCCGCTCTGTTACAGGATGCGCATAGGAGGTGGGGAAAGCCTCAAGTGATTGTTGTGCATCTGGGCGGAAATGACTTGGGATCCATTCCCGTGTTGGACTTAATTCGGGTTATGGTTGCGGACATAAAGTGGGTGTGCACATGGCTTCAGGATGTGCGGATAGGTTGGTCTAACGTGGTTGCACGGCTGCGTTGGCGTCACATTGTGACACAGAGGGCAGCGTACAATGTCCGCAAGAAAGTTAATAGGGAAGTGGGAAGAGCGGTCACGGCCGTGGGAGGTTTCTTCATCAGGCATGACACTATTACGGCCGACAAGAAGGCCCTTTACGGACCGGATGGGGTTCACCTGGCGGACGTCGGGTTGGACATTTTTCTGGCTGACTTTAAGAAAGCCATCTCATTGGTTGTTTAAAATGGACAATCAGTAGGACATTAGTTAGTTTTCAAAGTTCTGTGCTATGGTTGGCATCCGACCGTTGTTATCACAGCGTTATTTATATATATAAAAAAAAAAAATGGTTTTTAATTTGGTTAAGTGTGTTATATTGTTATTTAAGGGCTATGTTGGTTAAGTGTGGCGGCAAGAGAATCGTCTTTTTGTGGCGGTCGGGCAAGGCCCTGGGAGCGGGCGCAGTGTGAGCAGAGTGACGGCCCGAACACAGGGAGAGGTGTCGCCCACTAAGTGCCGGCTTAGGGGTTCCTCTCCCCCCTTTAAAGAGCTGCAGGCCGAAGAGCTCTCCATAACAAAATCTCTCTCACTGTGCCAATGAGCATGCGCAACCCCTGTGCCACGCTGCAGACATCGGAGGGGCCTTGTCCATCAATAAGTAGGGGTTAGTTAGCTAGAAGAAGATGCCACCACCAACTGGAATGAACTTGTTACAAGTTCAGTGATAGGTTGATTTGAGCTGCCTAATTATTGGCTTAGATTAGGCAGAATTCAATTCGTTTAATAAACGCGACCGTGACCAGTCTTTTCCCCAAGCAGTTGTGTTGTGTTTTTATTGAGAACGTAGGACGTAATAGGAGGTTTATCCCTTATGGAAGTGGAAGGCCCTCTAGTGGGCCTGTAGCAAAATTAAGGGATAGCTGACTTGAAGTCTGGAGGGTTCTAGAAGTGTGTGTATGCTACAATGTTGCAAATGTGTGGGAGGGTGTACCTCTTGCCTTTATAGGGTCCTGTTCCAGTGGATTCGGCCTCTTCCTGCCTCCAGACTTCGAGGAGAACTTTCCCCGCCCACCCATCCCTGGAAGAAGGCATGTGGCGGCAAGTTAGGTTGAGGGTAAGTCTGTCCTCGGCGGGGGCAGCTTTAGTTGAGCCAGCCCCGTAAGCCAGAGGTTGTAAGATAGTCATCCACCTCTCTCATTCGTGTTGGACGACTCGTTTGGAGAGAATGCCTTACTGGGTTGGTGAAATTGTGCCCTAGCTGGTGGTCGGGCAAGGCCCTGGGAGCGGGCGCAGTGTGAGCAGAGTGACGGCCCGAACACAGGGAGAGGTGTCGCCCACTAAGTGCCGGCTTAGGGGTTCCTCTCCCCCCTTTAAAGAGCTGCAGGCTGAAGAGCTCTCCATAACAAAATCTCTCTCACTGTGCCAATGAGCGTGCGCAACCCCTGTGCCACACTGCAGACATCGGAGGGGCCTTGTCCGTCAATAAGTAGGGGTTAGTTAGCTAGAAGAAGATGCCGCCACCAACTGGAATGAACTTGTTACAAGTTCAGTGAAAGGTTGATTTGAGCTGCCTGATTATTGGCTAAGATTAGGCAGAATTCAATTTGTTTAATAAACGCGACCGTGACCGGTCTTTTCCCCAAGCAGTTGTGTTGAGTTTTTATTGAGAACGTAGGACGTAATAGGAGGTTTATCCCTTATGATTTGGAGTAACAAGTGTAATTTCTGGTATCTGGATTTTGTACTCTCCAAATATCTCTGACTGCTAAGTTATGGAAAATAGAGTTAAACTATTTTGTTTCAAGATTATCTTTTTTTGTTTTCTTTTGAAGGGTGCCTCGCCTTATCCTATCCAAAGGAAATCGGGGAGCCATATTGAAATCACCCGCTAGAATTACGTGCCCCTCTGCCACCTGTAATATTTTGGCCTGAAGAGAGTCCCAAAAGTCTGAGACAATTATATTAGGTGCATAAAGGTTACAAATGGTGTACGTAACATTTGTGATTTTTAATTTTAAAATTATATACCTACTCTCAGGATCCACCAATGTGAGTAATTTAACATAGGTTAGTTTCTTCCCTAACAGAATTGCCACACCTTTATTTCTATTTAATGTTGGGGTAAATAAAACCTCTGCTACCCATGAAGATTTTAATTTAATGGATTCTTCGGTATTTAAGTGTGTTTCTTGTAAAAAGGCGATAGACGTTTTAAGGTTACAGAGATGTGTTAAGATCATTTTTCATTTTATGGGTAAGGAGTAGATGCCCCTACGTTCCATGAGGTAAGTCTGATGTTTTCATCCATTATCCCTTATCCGAGTTTGGGGGGAGAGCCGGAGAGAGAGAGAGGGACGGAGGGGAAAACAAAAAAAAACAAAAAAAAAAACACAGGGACCCATTCCCTTCTCATCAGCTATGATTACCCTAAAGATACTTTGGGCCATATAGGGCTTAAATCCTGATTTATTATCAATTGGTCCTATGTTCAGCAAACTTTTTCTCTGCCTCTTCTGCTGAGTCAAAGAAGAAGGTCTGTCCTTCAATTGAAAACTTAAGTCTGGATGGGTAAATGACCGTGGCCTGCCACCCAGCTTTTATCATTTTGCCACAGATTGGGGAAAGTTCCCTCCGTTTTGAGGAGGTTTCAATGGAAAAATCTTGAAAATGCAAGATTTTTAAATCGTTATAAAATATTGGCTGATTTTTGCAATATTGTTGTAAAAACAACATTTTATCCTGATAATTCAGGAATCTTGCAATAATCGGTCTTGATTTAGCAAGGTTTCCAGAGTTATCCTATTTTTTCCCCAGTCTGTGGACTCTTTCAGAAGAAAAGGGTTGCTGGGGCAGGGGTATATTTAATAACTGTGGTAATGTGTGGGTCATCACTTTCATAAGATCTTCTGCTTGTCTAGTATAGGGAAATCCTATAATCCTGAGGTTATTCCTATTTGACCTGTTCTCCAGATCATCTAATTTAGCCTGGATCTTAAGTATCTCACTCTGATTAAGCAAAAAATAGAAAGTGACACGCTCCAACTATTCCATGCGATAAAAAATTTTCTTTATTTGTAATTATTAAAAAGTGTACAAGCCACCAATACAAAACATGAGAAGCGCAGCACAACGGCTTACGCGTTTTGGGTGTGACCCGTAATCATAGCCTACCTAGTGCACATCCCAGCTACCTTTAAAATACTATACTGTTACATGATTGGTCTAAAAAGGAGGAGTTGCGCTATACTCATGCAACACCTGTGTATACCTGCACGGTTAAAAAGAGGGAAATGTATTCACCCATAGAGACCTTTGATACGTATGTATTAGGAGAAACAAGAGCACATGTAGTACAACTCAAGTTGCGTATATCTTAAGGAACAAAATTCTTTGACAACTAATATGTCTTGTTGACAAATATGTACCCTAACATGATATACTTCAGTATTGCTACTTGTATTAAAAGATTATATTCCTACTATAGGTGGAATGGTATATAATTGTACATTAAAACATAGGCTGATGTATTCGCTAAACTGGTGATAATTAGACCTTGTTTACCCTGTCTATATGAATAATAACATTTGTAGAAACATTCATAAAAACAGAGGTATATAGTCCCCATAACTTATGCTGTAAACAATCAAAATATGCATAAATATACATTTCTCCGGTTATAGCACAATAATTATAACATGCCTAATGTGGAGTACCTTGTGTTTCTTATGATACAGCTGCCTGACTGGCCTGTGAAAATAACAACAGGAAAGGTCTATTGATATATGATATTAGATTAGATAATATAGCTCAACTAAGCATTACATAACATATATTATACTGCAATAAGGTGGACCTGAGGTGGAAAATTAAGATGATTTCATCAAAGAATGATCCCTAATAAAATAGAAATAACCTGTCACAGTTAAATATATGGTCTTATTCCCAGAAATTTATCAGATCATACTTAGAGTTTAAACCTACTGGATGTCTAGTCCTAAGTCTAAACATCCAGAAAATGTCACGCTTTGCAAGCAATTTATCCATGTCACCCCCTCTTTTTGACATTCTAACTTGTTCAATGGCACACCATTTCATTGTATTAAGATTGCCATTGTGTGTTTCTGAAAAATGTCTTATGAGGGGGGTCAAGGATTTTCCCCTTCCAAGAGTGGAAAGATGTTCCCTCATCCTGGACTTGATGTCCCTGGAGGTAAGTCCAATATACTGGATATTGCATTGTGTACATCTTATCATGTAGATAACATTCTTGGACATACAATTCATAAGAGACTTCATTTGAAAGACCTCTCCTGTTGCACTTGAGCTAAATTTGTTTGTTCTGTCTAAGTACTCGCAGGGTTTGCCCTTATTGTGCCCACAGCCATACATCCCTGTGCTCCTTAGCCAAGTACTATTGCTTGTTGTCTCCTGTTTCTAAAGTGTTGGGGAAAGAATTGTACCCAAAGTTGGACTCTTTCTTGAACTGCACCTGATGCCCTGTTTCACTAAAGAGGTTAATTTATCATCAGCAGCTAGGATGGGAAAATGTTTCTTTATAATTCGTGTTATCTGTGAATATTGGGAGCTATAGCTGGTAACAAAGTTGACTCCCAAAAATCCTGTTTCTGACTTTTTGCCACTCCTTAAGGAGTGCTGTTCTTTGTTTTTCATTACATTGTTTCCTGGCTTTAATTATAGTGTTTTTGTGATAACCCCTTGGAATAAGCCTCTGTTCTATTGCATCAGCTTGCATCACTACAATTTCTTTTTAGACAAACAAATTTGCCTTTAGCCACTGCTGCTGGTGTGTGTTTTGGATAGCAACTTTTCCCATGCAGGAGGGAATTGCCCGAAATGGGTTTCCTGTAAGTTTTTGTAGTTATGGTGCCATCCCTCATACCTGTGAGGGTCAAATCAAGATAGCTTATTTCAGTTGATTGGATCTCAAATGTAAAACTAAGTCCAATTTGATTGCAATTGAGATAATCTATGAAGGAATGTATAACTTCATAAGTACCCTTCCATATGAAAATGAGATTGTCTATATATCTCCTATACAAAAGTATATCCTGCTTGTGTGGGTTTCTATCTCCAAAGATGTGCAAGTGCTCCCACCAACCTAAAAAAAGGTTGGTGTATGATGGAGCAAATTTTGCTCCCATCGCCGTTCCACATCTTTGGAGATAGAACACCCCTTCAAATTGAAAACAATTGTGTGTTAATAAAAATCTTGTGACCCTCAGTATGAACAATTGAAATTCAGAAGTATAGTCAGTGAAGTTTCGTAGAAAAAAACATACAGCTTTGATTCCCTCATCATGTGGTATTGAAGAGTATAAAGATACTGCATCAACTGTAGCCCAGCAGCTATATGTCTCCTGCCATTCTATGTGTTCAAGAATGTTTAAAATATGTTTCGTATCTCTAACAAATGATTGTAAGGAGACTACTAGGGGTTGCAAGATGGAGTCCAACCACTGGGACAGATGTTCTGTTAAGGACCCAATACCACTGACTATCGGTCTATCTTTGACTTCAAGTAAGGACTTGTGTGTTTTGGGTAGATGATGGAAGAGTGGGATTCTAGTTTTTTTTAGCATGATGTAATTTGCTGTATTCACATCCATGAATCCCTCTTCTACTCCATCATCTACAATTTGCGCTAGTTTATAGCTGTAATTTTTAGTAGGGTTAATGGTTAGCCTCAAATAGTTGTCTTGATTATTTAACTGTCTTAGGGCCTCATTGACATAGTCAGTTCTATCTAGAACTACAACTGTTCCACCCTTATCTGAATTTTTGATCACTAGCTCCTTATTAGTTTGAAGACTTTTCAAAGCTTGTTTTTCTCCCTTTGTCAGGTTAGACTTAATGGGGTTATTAGTTACTTCCAGAGCCATTAGATCTCTCTCTACTCTGCTAAAAAAAGGTTTCTCAATCTGACCACCCTCAATCCTTGGAATATATGAATTTGTCACATCTTCTATGTTTGAGATTCGCTGTTCGGCTTCCTGAAGCCTCTTAGAGAATTGTCTAACTTTGGTTGTTAACAATAAGATATCATGCTTAATCTCAGTTTTTAAAAGATCAAATTTGGGAGTTATAGCTTCTAGTATATTAGCAAGCAAGGCTTGTGATTCTTGGGTAATCATGAGGTTTTGGGTCTTTAATGAAGTGTTTTAAGGATGGACTTCTGCCAGGATATCTGTGGAATTCTTGTTTCTACACTCCCTGTGCTTAGCCGCCTTGCCTGGATTAGATTTAGGTGTGAAGGACGGTGATGTGATAAATTTATCCATTAAAGTTGTGCAATACAAAACTGTGGCAGAGCCAGATGCTACCAGTTCAATCAGAATAAAAATTATAATAGAAAAGAATGTGCACGAGGTGGGTGAGGATTAGGAAAAGGAGAATAAAGAAAAGGGTGAGAGAAAGTGATTATCTAGTGCGCAATAAAGGGAAGTGATTCCGTAATATTGTGAAATAAGAAGGACCAGAATACGCACAAGGTTTAGACTATTAGGTCTCACAGCAGAAGCTCATCTGATGTGTATACTACTTAGAATCAATACAGAAAGACAGTATGGCCCAGATGTTAAGAATTGTTCCTGAATATTTAAGAAACTTGCAAGAGTACTCTTATAAGAGATATTAGTATCCTATAACCAATGCTGCAGCCTCGCAGTTGCTACTTTAGTACCACAAAAAGAGATATCTGCATACCATTTTCACAGTGTGGAGCGCTATCCCCATGAAATAATCAAATACAGTGTTTATTTCTAAGAGCTCCTGAAAACTATGAGCTCCCTCTGATCCACACCTTCCTGCCACTATGAGACTTTCCTAGTGATGAGTTCAGCTCACTGCGTGCTCTTATTACATTATCATCAACTATTAACTAATAATCAGGCTTCATTCTTAATTAATTTAAACCATCTGTTATAGCCCGGTTATTATAATATTGTGACAGAATAAAGTGGTTAATTAATATTTAGCCATGGATCCAGAAATGTTTATACATTTAGAGCCATTAGCCACATGATGATTACTGTGTAGCTGGATATTATTTAAAAAAAAAAAAAGCCCAAGAAAGAGTTACAACACACAAGACAACCCCCAATAAATAAGGAACTTGCAGCTTTTAGAAAGAAAAAGTAACTTGTTAAGCTTATCCTGTCTGCAATAGCCTTATTTTTATGCTTTTAGTGAGGCATCTACTTAAGGAAAACAAGTTATTAGAGTAATTCTGGGGGAAGATTGAATCGGATGATTCATTCTGCATCAGCTTACAAACACACAGTAATATTTGTAGTCAGTTCATCAAGGCCAAGTTGTGTAGTTAAGGGTAAAAAAATCCCAATGTAACCAGTATAACCGTATACCGGCAGATTTAAACGTTTAACTTGATTAGGAGTGTTAGAGTCCAGTTCCACTGCATATCACTCTTTGTTATACAGCCTCTTTATGTAGTGGGGGTGGAATGATGTATATGTTAACAGTTCCCCACCTTTCCCCCTCATTCACCCCTTCCTTTCCAATCCGGCAGAGCACTATGCCCTCTGTTAGACCCGTGCCTGTGCAACGCAGACTCAGCTGTTCCTCTGGGGTATCAGGTGCGCACTGAGGCGCATAGAAGATCTGAAGCACTCGTGCAATTTACACCCCAGACATTGCCGCTCACTGCATCAGGGCCCCCAGGGCTGTTCACTGACGACCCCTCACAGCACAGGTGGAGGGGGTGGAGACCGGTAGTAATTTGACAGCATTTCCTCTGGAGCCAGCCCCGATTTCTGCGCCTGAAACTGATACTCCCCACATGCAGCACCCGTGGGCAGGGAGTACCTCCAAGACGAAACCAACACGCCACAGAGCCGCAAGATTGGTTAACCAAAGATAGGTGCGTTCTGGAGCCTTGATCGGAGTGTGGGTCAACTCATAATTCCTGTAATCCGCTTGTTCTTATCAGTTTTGGCTATCTACCCCCCTCACGCAGCACCGGTGGGAGGGGGGGACTGCCAAGGATGTTTTTGACCTTTAGGGAGCTTTTAGGTACATTAAGCTCTTTGTGTTGCTCCCGGTAGAAGAAAGTACTTTAAAGCGCTGTTGGGAATATGTTCTATAAGGGTTTCTCAAGGCAAGATCAAGGCCAGCTGCAGTTTCTTCCCTCAGTCGCTGAGGCACCCAGCGCGAAAAAAACACCAGTGGGCTAACTGCAGGGGATGAGAGCTTGTGCTGCTCAACCTATGCACAGGCTCCTCCTCCGGAAACCCAAAGGAGTGCTGAAATACTTGTAATTCACGGCATGTAATTTAAAACAACTTTCTAATTGACTTTTATCATCTAATTTGCTTTTTTCTCTTGTTATTCTTAGTTGAAAGCTAAACCCAGGTAGGCTCATATGCTAATTTCTAAGCCCTTAAAGGCCACTTTTCATCTGAATACATTTCATAGTTTTTCACAGCTAGAGGGCATTAGCTCATGTGTTTCATATAGATAACATTGTGCTCATGCACGTGAAGTTATTTAAGAGTCAACACTAATTGCTTGAAATGCAAGTCTGTCAAATGAACTGAGCTAAGGAGGCAGTCAGCAGAGGCTTAGATACAAGGTAATTACAGAGGTAAAAAGTATATTTCTATAACAATGTTGTTTATGCAAAACTGGGGAATGGTAAATAAAGGGATTATCTATCTTTTTAAACTATGCAGTTTTTGATGTTTACTATCCCTTTAAAGATACTTGTTGCACTTGAAGAAACTCAGGAGTGTAACTTGTTATTGTATATTTTTTTTATGAAACAGCTTTTAACCGCTGCTGAAATTATTTTCTTTTTTCTACTTTTTTTTCTGCTGTTTCAAAGAAGAAAAAAAAAATTAAAATAAAGGCGCAGTTTTAACTTTGGCCCACCGTGTTACATAGTGATATTCTATAGTTTTGTGCTCAAAATAGTATACATAACTGCATTTCCTGAGAAGTTTAGTATTATTTTTATTTGCAAATATAAAGGCAGATCATGGAAATTAATATCTACTTTAAAATTCTTTAAGGACTATTTTATTCTATAGACAGAAAGTGGATGTAGAAAATATTCGGCCAGATTACGAGTTTTTCGTTATGAGTTGTGCAGTGCTAACTGCTATTACAGGTTTTTATAAACCCTGGCGTTAAAAGGCAAGAAGTGAGCGTAGAGCAAAATTGAGCTCCATACCGCACTCCAATACCAGCGCTGCTTAAGTCATAATAATAATAATTTAGTTAATGATAGTAATTTTATTTAGATTTATTTAAATTATATTTAAGTTAGGGGGTGTTGGGTTTAGGGTTAGACTTAGGTTTAGGGGTTAATAAATTTAGAACAGTGGCTGTGACGTTGGGGTCGGCAGATTAGGGGTTAATAAGTGTAGGTAGGTTGCAGCGACATTGGGGGCGGCAGATTAGGGGTTAATAAATATAATTTAAGTGGCGGCGACGATGGGGGCAGCAGATTAGGGGTTAATAAATATAATGTAGGTGGTGGCGATGTCCGGAGTGGCAGATTAGGGGTTAATAAGTATAATGTAGGTGGTAGGCGGTGTTAGGGGCGGAAGATTAGGGGTTAATATTACTAGTATACAAAACAAAACAGAGTAGCTGCACTCAAATACTTATTATAAAAGAAACAGGTGCTGCCTAGAAAATAATATTTTCACAAACATAGCAAGAGAGTGGATTCCCCAAATTGAGGGGTTTCCAAAAGTCTAGGCTTAATCAGCACAACCGTTAGTAATAACAACTCAAGAGACATAAGTGTCAAAAATATAAAAATATCCTTTAATAAATCACACAATTCACAGACATACCACATTCATGCATGGGATCCCAGTAATAAAAAGTCAATAGACTGAGAGCAAACTTCTGGTGCACCAGGGTGAACTGGATACGTATATATATTAACCAGTGGTATTAGATATTTGTAATCCACAAAAGAGATAGTTCCATATCTTTAGAGTCCCCAAAGTGCCGCTCTGCTGAACTAGCCAGACCAAACCCTCGACCCAAAAACAGTGATCGAATCACCTTTCACAGCATACTTTTTCAAGCCGTGTGTGTTATTCACAGGTGCATCAATTGGTATTTCCTTCTTGACCACATTTGGTAAATAGTACTACCTGTGTTTGTAGTGCCAACGGCAGGATCTTCAATGCTTACATGGAGCGCGGTCTTACAGGGCAGGTCGGGGCTAGTCGGGATCCAATGCTGTGGAAACAAAAAAGAGAGGCTGCAAAGCACCCTTAATTCTTTCAAATCTTGCTTTATTTCTTACATATAGTATAACTTTGTGCGTGTATATATACAATTTTTTAATCATGAAAAAAGAGCTATCCTCAATTTACTTTAGCGCTTGTGCTGCTTTTTCAAAAAGGATATATATAAAAGCTACATTCAAATAGATTCCAAATTATTTAACTGGTCGATGTACAAACAGAGGGGGTTTCAGACCAAAAAGGAAGCAAATTCCAACTTCTCATTAAGTCCATTTGGTGATAATGTATTCAATCTATACATCCATCTTGTCTCTTTTTGTAATAAAATTGTGTCAATATCACCTCCACGGTTACTTAACTTAACAGACTCTATGCCAATAAATTGGAGACCATCAGTTTTAGATCCATGAAATTGTGCAAAATGCCTTGCAACTGGGCTGTCTACATCACAATGCTTAATATTGTCTCTATGTTCAGTAATGCGAGATCGTAGCTCTCTAAAAGTTTTTCCTACATAAAACTTTTTACACGAACAAAAGAGAAGATATATTACTCCTTTAGTAGAGCAATTAATAAAGGAATTGATCTTATACGTAATCCCTGTATTAGTACAGAATGTCTTGGTTCTACACATAAACTGGCAACATACACAGTGGCTACAAGGTGAACTTCCAACCACTTTATGGGCAGCTTGTTCTAGCCAATTGCCTGTAGGGACTTTATTAAATTCACTCTTAACAAGAATGTCTTTTAAGTTATTAGGCCTTCTCGCAGTCATAAGTGGGTAATTACCCACATATTCATGGAGTGTGTTATCATTAGTCAAAAGGTGCCAGTTTTTCCCTAGGATAGATCTTACCTTACCCCAGTGTGTGTTATACTTAGTGATAAATCTGATCTTATTCTCTTCTTTTTTGTTTTGTTTGTTTTGGTAAAGAAGATCTTTTCTATTCTGCTGTGATGCTCTGAATAGAGCTCTTTTTACACACCTCTTTGAGTATCCTCTTTCGAGGAAACGAGTCATCATCTCTTTCGCCTGTTTTCTGAAAACATGATCCTCAGAGCAAATTCGGCGCAAGCTCAGAAATTGCCCATAGGGTATACCTTGCTTCAAATTTTCAGGATGGTGGCTCGTTCCTAAAAGTCAATTGAATTGTAATTATAATTACATGTAAGAAAAATATTTTTGTCGTTTGAGTTAAGCAAAGTGACAAACTGAAGCAAGTCAGATTCACTACCATCCCATAATAGGAGGATATCGTCCACATATCTTATCCACAGGGCTACATGTGCACCAACTATCTCAGCATGTTCACTAAAGACAGTCTGATCTTCCCATCCACCAAGATGTAGGCATGCGTAAGTTGGTGCACATGTAGCCCCCATGGCTGTTCCTCGTTTTTGTCTGTAACATTTTCCATCAAACAAAAATCTATTGTTTTCCAGAATAAATTTCAATAATTGTATTACAAAATCAGTGTGTTTTTTGTACCCCATTCCTCTTGTACTCAGGAAATGTTCACATGTCTCAAGTCCAATAGAGTGGGGGATAGGGGAATAGAGGGATTCGACGTCCAAAGACACCAGCAAGGTCTCATCAGTAACATTAATCCCATCCAATTTTTTTATTACATCAGTTGAGTCTTGCACAAATGTGCGCAAATCTTTCACAAATGGTTGAAAAAATGTATCAACATAATTACTAATACCCTCTGTGGGGCCCCCAATCCCAGAGATGATTGGGCGGCCTGGAGGTTTTTGGATCGACTTATGTAACTTTGGAATCCAGTAATATACTGGTACTTTTGGTTTATGGTTGAAAAGGAAAGTGAATTCCTGACCTGTAATCAGGTTATTCCTTCGAGCATCATTCAACATACTAATACTAATACAGGGATTACGTATAAGATCAATTCCTTTATCAATTGCTCTACTAAAGGAGTAATATATCTTCTCTTTTGTTCGTGTAAAAAGTTTTATGTAGGAAAAACTTTTAGAGAACTACGATCTCGCATTACTGAACATAGAGATGATATTAAGCATTGTGATGTAGACAGCCCAGTTGCAAGGCATTTTGCACAATTTCATGGATCTAAAACTGATGGTCTCCAATTTATTGGCATAGAGTCTGTTAAGTTAAGTAACCGTGGAGGTGATATTGACACAATTTTATTACAAAAAGAGACAAGATGGATGTTGTTACGGTACCAACAGGATACCAAGGGTTAATACCAGGGAACAACGTCCTGCATAGGGAATCAGCAATTCACAAACCAGCCAGTTTTCAGGTTTAAACAGAATGTCAACTTTATTTGAAGGCAGCACACAGATTTATACACCCTGGCTTCAGGTTACAAAGGGCATTGGTTTAACAGTAAAGCAAACATATGAACAATGCATCAAACCTCTAACAATTGTCTATTCACAGGTAAAACAGATTAACATATTAAGTTAATTAACTAGGGAAGAACGTTTACTCAGACAATCTGATGTTGGGCAGTCTAGTTAACATAATCACACAAGGACACAATCAGTTTACCCAGACAGACTCCTGAGACACAATCAGATCTGAAACATACATAGAATACATCTTATTACTGAATATAGGAACAGTTCTTATTAGCTATAAAGTCTTTTATGCCCACTTGGCTTATAGAGTCACAATTGCTCCCACAAGGGGCACTCACACCCTGTACACATCCTGTATTTATGGATACAGGGTGACATAGACATAAGACAGAGTTATGAAAGTACATGGGGTGTCCAGCATATAACATTCCATATTTCCATGCAGTCTCTGGGTATCCTTAAGCCCATGTACCTCCAGCCCAAAGAATGTTCCATAACAGGCCCTCCAATGTACAGTGGCGAGATTGGTTTTGTCACATCTCTCCCCTTTTCCAAACAGACTAACAGGGCATCTGACCTCCTGCCGGTCAGTGCCCTGGTTAGTCCAGCAACCCACCCATAAAACACAATTAGTAGTACAGCCCACCCACAATAAATGGTTACTACACCTGAGTACGGGGAAAACTTGTCCATGTCCAGGTGCCTCACCACAGCTGTGTGGGGGACTGGTACGCTGAATTGGTGGGTTGCGAGGTGGGCAGAGACCAGCTGTACTCTGCCCGGGTGCCAGCACTACCATGGAAGTAGCCTGGTGGGAGCCTGGTTGCTGGAGGGGGAGACCGACTGTCTCCCCTTTGGATACATAGCTGTGCTGCTGGAGGGGGAGACCAATCGTCTCCCCTTTGGCTAAACAGCCGTGTTGCTGGGGGACAGGACCAACTGTCCCTACCTCTTGTAACGCAGCCTGCTGCTGGGGAATGGAGTCTGGGCTCCCAAAGTCAGGCTCTGCAAAGGACTCCCATAACAAGCCAGGACCATCAAACTCCTCTCCCTCTGGTTTGTCATGCTCGGCTGTCCAGGGTATATACTGTGCCATATACCACCAGAGCGCCTGGTAGGCATGTCAGTTTGCTGGGACAATCCATCTGGATTCCCGTTATGAGAGAGAATTCCTGTCCATACAAACAAGGGTTCAAATTCCTCAGTGCCCAGACCAGGGCCAAACAGTCCTTCAAAATCCCATCAGCTTCTTTACGAGTTTTCTGTACCTGCTCTTTATAGGTATCCACAATCCCTTCATACTGACATAGGGTGCCCTTGAGTTGCTGCACCTCACTATGAGCCAGCGTCAGCTTCTCCTCAAGTGTCGCTAAGTTTGTCTTTAAGGTTTCATGTCCCACTCTCAAGCTGGTGTTTTCTGCAGTCTGTCGGTGCAGCTTGTCTAGCAGAGATTCACGTTCTAAACGTGCTTTTTCCTCTGCGCTCCTCTTCTCCTTCATCAGCGCATTGTAACGGGACCTCCACATATCAATAGCGGATAGAGATTTACTGAGCTCAGCGTCCTGGGGCTTAGCAGCAGGTGGGTCAGTCTCTGCTGCATGGATCTGGGCACGGGTAGTCACAGAGTTAACATCAGCGGGACCCATAGGAGCGTAGGCAGAAACAAGGGGGGCCAAGTCATTTCCAAGAAGAACATCAGAAGGTAAGTCCTTCTTGACCCCCACATTCACAGGTCTAGCGCCCACTCCCCAATCCAAATGTACCCTGGCAACAGGTAGGCTGAACACATCGCCCCCTGCTACCCTCACAGCCACAGTGTCTCCAGTGTGCTGTTTCTCAGACACCAAGTTCTTTTGAAGCAAGGTCATGGTAGCACCAGTATCCCGTAGACCACTGACCTTCTTCCCATTCACTTTAACCAGTTGCCGGTTATTCCGGTGGGCAGCTTGCACAAGGTCTGCCTCATGTAGGATGCTCCAGCATTCTTGCGCCTCTACGTAGCGGGCCGCAGGCTGAGGATTACGTGGGATTCCGCCAGCAGGTCTTCTCCAGGACTGCGCTTGGTTCGCTGCGTTTAGGGGACACTCTGGTCTTTTGTGCCCTAGTTGCTTACATCTAAAGCACCGAATAGGTTGTGAGTAGCACCGCAAATTGAACAGGGCTCTCTGAGGGTAGTTCGTGGCCGGAGGCCGTGTGGTATAGCGGTGCGCCGGGGTTTGGTAACTGGCAGCTGCTGGGGTGACTGGGGGTCTGTACTCCACTCTAGCAGGGGGCTTAGTGGTAGCAGTGTCCAGTTTGCGGGCATCCGTATACTCATCTGCCAAGCGAGCCGCTTCCTGCAGGGTGGAGGGTTTACGGTCCCGATCCCACTCTCGAACTCCTGCGGGTAACTTGTCGAAGCAATGTTCCAACAGGAATAGCTGCAGCACCTCTTCCCCAGATATGGCTTGGCACCCCGCTATCCAGTTAGCTGCTGTGCGGTGCACCTTACATGCCCACTCAAGGTAGGAATCTCCAGCTAATTTAACAGTGTCTCTGAACCGCCTCCAGTATGCCTCCGGTGTAACCGCATACCTGGAGAGCAGAGCCTCTTTTACAGTATTATAATCCCTGACTTCCTCATCTGGAATGGCCCGAAAAGCCTCTCTGGCCCGGCCGGATAATTTTCCAGATAATATCGTGACCCAGTCCTCTGCGGGTACCTTGTGTAGTGCACATTGCCTCTCAAAATCCGCAAGGTACCCATCAATCTCTCCTTCTGTTTCCAGGAAGTTTTTAAAAGCTGCAAAATTTACTTTTCTCTTTTCCATCTTAGTCAGTATTGTAATAATCCCCCTCTTCCTGAGGTTACTGGCTTGTGTAGTTGCTCTTCTGGGCGATAAGGTTCATTCCGTCGCTGCCACCAATGTTACGGTACCAACAGGATACCAAGGGTTAATACCAGGGAACAACGTCCTGCATAGGGAATCAGCAATTCACAAACCAGCCAGTTTTCAGGTTTAAACAGAATGTCTACTTTATTTGAAGGCAGCACACAGATTTATACACCCTGGCTTCAGGTTACAAAGGGCATTGGTTTAACAGTAAAGCAAACATATGAACAATGCATCAAACCTCTAACAATTGTCTATTCACAGGTAAAACAGATTAACATATTAAGTTAATTAACTAGGGAAGAACGTTTACTCAGACAATCTGATGTTGGGCAGTCTAGTTAACATAATCACACAAGGACACAATCAGTTTACCCAGACAGACTCCTGAGACACAATCAGATCTGAAACATACATAGAATACATCTTATTACTGAATATAGGAACAGTTCTTATTAGCTATAAAGTCTTTTATGCCCACTTGGCTTATAGAGTCACAATTGCTCCCACAAGGGGCACTCACACCCTGTACACATCCTGTATTTATGGATACAGGGTGACATAGACATAAGACAGAGTTATGAAAGTACATGGGGTGTCCAGCATATAACATTCCATATTTCCATGCAGTCTCTGGGTATCCTTAAGTGCCTGTTTCCTCCAGCCCAAAGAATGTTCCATAACAGGCCCTCCAATGTACAGTGGCGAGATTGGTTTTGTCACAGATGTATAGATTGAATACATTATCACCAAATGGACTTAATGAGAAGTTGGAATTTGCTTCCTTTTTGGTCTGAAACCCCCTCTGTTTGTACATCGACCAGTTAAATAATTTGGAATCTATTTGAATGTAGCTTTTATATATATCCTTTTTGAAAAAGCAGCACAAGCGCTAAAGTAAATTGAGGATAGCTCTTTTTTCATGATTAAAAAATTGTATATATACACGCACAAAGTTATACTATATGTAAGAAATAAAGCAAGATTTGAAAGAATTAAGGGTGCTTTGCAGCCTCTCTTTTTTGTTTCCACAGCATTGGATCCCGACTAGCCCCGACCTGCCCTGTAAGACCGCGCTCCATGTAAGCATTGAAGATCCTGCCGTTGGCACTACAAACACAGGTAGTACTATTTACCAAATGTGGTCAAGAAGGAAATACCAATTGATGCACCTGTGAATAACACACACGGCTTGAAAAAGTATGCTGTGAAAGGTGATTCGATCACTGTTTTTGGGTCGAGGGTTTGGTCTGGCTAGTTCAGCAGAGCGGCACTTTGGGGACTCTAAAGATATGGAACTATCTCTTTTGTGGATTACAAATATCTAATACCACTGGTTAATATATATACGTATCCAGTTCACCCTGGTGCACCAGAAGTTTGCTCTCAGTCTATTGACTTTTTATTACTGGGATCCCATGCATGAATGTGGTATGTCTGTGAATTGTGTGATTTATTAAAGGATATTTTTATATTTTTGACACTTATGTCTCTTGAGTTGTTATTACTAACGGTTGTGCTGATTAAGCCTAGACTTTTGGAAACCCCTCAATTTGGGGAATCCACTCTCTTGCTATGTTTGTGAGAAAATTAATATTACTAGTGTTTGCGAGGTGGGAGTGCGGCAGTTTAGGGGTTAATATGTTTATTATAGTGGCGGCGATATCCAGAGCAGCAGATTAGGGGTTAAAAATTTTATTATAGTGTTTGCGATGTGGGAGGGCCTTGGTTTAGGGGTTAATAGGTAGTTTATGGGCATTAGTGTACTTTTTAGCACTTTAGTTATGAGTTTTATGCTACAGCGTTGTAGTGTAAAACTCATAACTACTGACTTTAGAATGCGTTACGAATCTTGTCGGTAGAGGCTGTACCGCTCACTTTTTGGCCTCCCAGGACAAACTCGTAATACCGGCGCTATGGAAGTCCCATAGAAAAAAGGATTTACGAAAGTTGGTTTGTGGTAAGGCCATACAAGTGTGCGGTACACCTATACCTGCAAGACTCGTAATAGCAGCGGGCATAAAAAAGCAGCGTTAGGACCTGTTAATGCTGCTTTTTTACCTTAACGCACAACTCGTAATCTAGCCGAGTGTTTGGTATCCAAATCCCCCCCCCCGAAATCTAAAAAGAAAAATAGAACTTTTTATCATTTACTAAAATTACTCTCCAAACATCCAGACATCTGCTATTTTTTTATATTTTAAATAATATTCACAATATAGGACCAAGATAAATAATGAAAGAAAATGACTTAAATGATTCACATTACATAGTTGCTATTTGTTTTACGACCTGTCAGAAAGTTCACACTTTGGAGCTTTTCAGTCCTTTTGAAATTAATGAATGACAGATGTTTTACTTTAGAGTTTGGCCAGGAACTTGTTAAACTATTAGGTGACATAAAGTGCTTTGTGTTTTTATTTCAGACTCACCAATAACTTGACATGATTGAATTATTTTTGTATTAAATAAGTGCACAGTGCATGTTACACAGTCTGCCCTGCCTGTATTTTCAGCTATGACCGCAATTCCACAAATTTTAAGCAGCTATTTTTTCCCAGTCCTTTGGAAGAGAAATGAGAAGTGACCTGAACAACGTTTGCAGTTATTCCAGTAATTGCTTTTGTGGCTCTAAAGAACTTGGCAGCAGAATTCAAACCCACAGAAACACATATCTTTCCTAAGATATGGTGAGTCCACGGCTTGAGAAATTACTTTTGGGGATATCACTCCTGGCCAGCAGGAGGAGGCAAAAAGCACCACAGTTAAACTGCTAAGTATCACTCCCTTACCCACAAACCCCAGTCATTCTCTTTGCCTTCAGTGCATGGTCGAGGTGAAGTTTAGGTGTCTGAAGAAAATTTTTGATTTAATCTACGAGCAAGTTTTGGGGTATAACCGTATTCCACGTCATTCCTTGCAGTCGGGTAGTGGTAGCTTTAAAGCAGTTAGGAACTTGTAAAGAGGTCTTCCTAACAATTGCTGCCCTAGTTTAGAAAGCCGGAGTTGGCTACTATGTTCTTTCTTTTTCAAAGGTCTCTGTGAAGAACTGTGTCGTCTCATACATTGTAACTTTCTTCATGCCGGACAGTGGAGCATGTAAGTGCTTTTTCTTCCAGTTGGGGAGACCATGCACATAACAAATTATTTTTATTGGGACATAGATAATCCTGTTGTATGGCTTACACTGGGGCATGAACAGGCACTGTAGCATGTGTGAGACTAACATTTAAACTCTTTTAAAAAGAAAGGGTAAAATGTTTTTATTAGGCTTTATTTTCTGACACATATTTACTTGATAAAACAATACAAGTTTAAACTGAAAGTAGGGCTGAATTTTCTATGTCAGCAGCTTATTCATTTCCCCTTTGCTTTAAAATAAAACGATGCAACATTTTAAACTGTCAGGTTTAAAAAAAAAACGGTTATTTCTGATACTCAGTGTACCAGGAAGCTATTTTTAGTGACTCTCTGTGTCGCAGCAGTAATTTGAGCTTGTCAGTTGCGGACATTTACTTCATAACTTTTCTGAGGAAAAAATAGTTTTTCTCCATTTCTGGGTGATTCGGTGTTAATGGGTAGCGATAAGGCACCTCAGTAATTGAGGTGTGGGGTTGTCTGAGGGGTATTTTAGAAGTTTATTTGATATTCATTAAATGTTTTTTCTTAACTTTTCTCACATAATTTTAGCTGGGGATCGATGCTAATTTGGGATAAAATTTAAAGTGTATTTTTTCCTTGGCTTATTTTAATTGAATATTAAAATCTTTGCAACTTGTCTGTACAAGTTTATTTACTGTTTCACAACATGTCTGATATGGAGCAAGAGCCTGCTCTCATGAATTCACGCTTATTATGTTTAGATGCACAAATTGCAGCTCCTATGCAATTTTGTTCTTCATGGCCTCGATCCGATATGCAGCGTCGCCCGCAAAAGCCGGCGACGCCAAATATTGCGCTGGTTTGGTATCACATATATGGCGTAACCTAGAAGTTACGCTCGTATATTTCTGCCTTCGGCCGTAGTTTTTTGGCCCATAGACAGGTATACCAAATATACCAAACCAGCGCAGTTTGGTATCCAATATACAGTGTAAGGACTTACGTGGCGAAAATGGAGAAATCCTACTCCATTTTCACCTCCCCACAAATTGCAGGCGTAGTAAGCCTTACGCTGTGTATTGGAGCCCCATAACTCCCTAAACTGGCTGCAAAATAAAACCTAACACCTAACGCATGCGCAGTGTCTATCTACCTGTCAACCGCGAACTGCTAAATAAAACCTAACAACTAACGAATGCACAATGACTATCTACATGTCAACCGCGATCCCCCGCCGCATCCCTAATAAAGTGTTTAACCCCTAAACCGCCACTCCCGGACTCCGCCGCCATCTACATTATCTATATCACCCCCTAATCTGAGCTCCCTACACCGCCGCTAGCTACATTAAATGTTTTACCCCATAATGTGAGCCCCCTACCCCGCCGCCACCTACATTAACTATGTTACCCCCTAATATGATTCCCCTACACCGTCGCCACCTATTTAAACTATATTAACCCCTAATGTGAGCCCCCTACACCGCCGCCACCTATATTAAATTATTAACCCCTAATCTAATCCCCCTATACCGCTGCCACCTATATTAAATTATTAACCCCTAATCTAATCCCCCTATACCGCCGCAACCTATATTAAATTAATTAACCCCTAAAATACTAAAATATCCCTACCACTAAACCTAAGTCTTATCGTACAAATAGCCCTGAAAAAGGGCTTTTTGCGTGGCATTACCCCAAAGTAAACGGCTCTATTGCCAGCCCTTAAAAGGGCTTTTTGCAGGGCTTTGCCCCAAAGTAAACAGCTCTTTTACCAGCCCTAAAAAGGGCTTTTTGCGGGGCATTGTCACAAAGTAATCAGCTCTTTTGCCTCTAATATAAATCCCCCTATACCGCCGCCACCTATAATAAATGTATTACCCCCTAATCTAATACCCCTACACCGCCGCCTTCTATATTAACTATATTAACCCTAATTATATTAGGATTGATATAGTTAATATAGTTATTATATTATATATATTAACTATATTAACCCTAAGTATATTAGAGTTAATATAGTTATTATATTATATATATATATATTAAGTATAATAACCCTATCTAAATCTAACACCCCTAACTAAATTCTTATTAAAATAAATCTAATTAATATTAATATTATTAATTAAAATATTCCTATTTAAATCTAAATACTTACCTATAAAATAAACCCTAAGATAGCTACAATATAATTAATAATTACATTGTAGCTATTTTAGGGTTTATATTTATTTTACAGGTAACTTGGTATTTATTTTAACTAGGTACAATAGCTATTAAATAGTTAATAACTATTTAATAGCTACCTTGTTAAAATAATTACCAATTTACCTGTAAAATAAATTCTAACCTAAGTTACAAATACACCTACACTATCAATAAATTAAATAAACTACAAATATCTAAACTAAAATACAATTAAATACACTAAACTAAATTACAAAAAAAACAAACACTAAATTACAAAAAATCTAAAAAGATTACAAGAATTTTAAGCTAATTACACCTATTCTAAGCCCCCTAATAAAATAACAAAGCCCCCAAAATAAAAAAAAATCCCTACCCTAATCTAAATTACAAAAGTTAACAGCTCTATTACCAGCCCTTAAAAGGGCTTTTTGCGGGGCATGCCCCAAAGTAATCAGCTCTTTTGCCTGTAAAAACCCCCACAATACCACCCCCCAACATTACAACCCACCATCCACATACCCCTACCTTAAACCCACCCAAACCCCCCTTAAAAAAACCTAACACTAAGCCCCAGAAGATCTCCCTACCTTGAGTCGTCTTCACCCAGCCGGGCCGAACTCTTCATCCAATCCGGGCGATGTCTTCATCCAAGCGGCAAAGAAGAGGTCTTCCATCCGCACGATGTCTTCATCCAAGCGGCAAAGAAGAGGTCCTCCATCGGGGCGAAGTTTTCCTCCAAGCGGCATCTTCAATCTTCTTTCTTCGGACCTCTGACGCAAAACATCCAGCTGGCCCGGCGACTGAATGACGAATGAAGTTTCCTTTAAATGACGTCATCCAAGATGGCATCTCTCGAATTCCGATTGGCTGATAGGATTCTATCAGCCAATCGGAATTAAGGTAAGAAAATCTGATTGGCTGATTCAATCAGCCAATCAGATTCAAGTTCAATACGATTGGCTGATCCAATTAGCCAATGAGATTGAGCTTGCATTCTATTGGCTGTTCCGATCAGTCAATAGAATGCGAGCTCAATCTGATTGGCTGATTGAATCAGCCAATCGGATTGAACATGAATCTGATTGGCTGATTGAATCAGTCAATCAGATTTTCTTACCTTAATTCCGATTGGCTGCGGAGTAGGGGGATTAAATTAGGGGTTAATCATTTTAATATAGCTGGCTGCGGGGTAGGGGGATTAGATTATGGGTTAATAATTTTAATATAGCTGGCAGCGCGGTAGGAGCTCGCCGCAGCGGGTGAACATATGCGATGTTCGATCCGCCCCCTATTCGTCATCATTGAGTAAACTTTGATCCTGTATCTCACAGTCTGCAGACACATTCCAGCCAATCAGCAGCAGACCCTCCCTCCCAAACCCTCCCAGCTCCTGAACAGCAGCCATTTTAGATTCATTCGGAAGCTGCATTTTTAGTGAGAGGAAGGACAGTGTAGCTGCTGGTGATTTAATAGGAAAATTGATAGCTAGGCTAGTGTATTCAGTGTCCACTACAGTCCTGAAGGACTCATCTGATCTCTGCTGTAAGGACAGCACCCAAAAAGCCCTTTTTAGGGCTAGAACATCATTTTTTATTTTTATTTTTTTCCTGTGTAATCTAATTGCAGTTGCCGGCCTGCCAAGCCACTTGCCCAGTGCCACCACTCATATCTGGTGAAACAGTAGTGTAAATTTAAAAAAAAAAAACTTTTTTGACTGTGAAACATCAGTCTGCTAGTGTAATCTAATTGCAGTTGCCTTCCTGCCAGCGTGTGTGCCAGGCCCACTTGTCCAGTGCCACCACTCATATCTGGTGTAACAGTAGTGTAAATTTAAAAAAAAAAACTTTTTTGACTGTGAAACATCAGTCTGCTAGTGTAAGCTAATTGCAGTTGCCTGCCTGCCAGCGTGTGTGCCAGGCCCACTTGCCCAGTGCCACCACTCATATCTGGTGTAACAGTAGTGTAAATTAAAAAAAAAAAAAACTTTTTTGACTGTGAAACATCAGTCTGCTAGTGTAATCTAATTGCAGTTGCCTGCCTGCCAGCGTGTGTTCCAGGCCCACTTGCCCAGTGCCACACCACTCATATCTGGTGTAACAGTAGTGTAAATTTAAAAAAAAAAAACTTTTTGACTGTGAAACATCAGTCTGCTAGTGTAATCTAATTGCAGTTGCCTGCCTGCCAGCGTGTGTGCCAGGCCCACTTGCCCAGTGCCCCCACTCATATCTGGTGTAACAGTAGTGTAAATTTAAAAAAAAAAAAATTTGACTGTGAAACATCAGTCTGCTTGTGTAATCTAATTGCAGTTGCCTGCCTGCCAGCGTGTGTGCCAGGCCCACTTGCCCAGTGCCACCACTCATATCTGGTGTAACAGTAGTGTAAATTTAAAAAACAAAAAATGTTTTGACTGTGAAACATCAGTTTGCTTGTGTAATCTAATTGCAGTTGCCAGCATGTGTGCCAGGCCCACTTGCCCAGTGCCACCACTCATATCTGGTGTAACAGTAGTGTAAATTTAAAAAAAAAAAACTTTTTCGATAGTAAAACATCAGTCTGCTAGTGTAATCTAATTGCAGTTGCCTGCCTGCCAGCGTGTGTGCCAGGCCCACTTGCCCAGAGCCCCCACTCATATCTGGTGTAACAGTAGTGTAAATTAAAAAAAAAAAAAATTTGACTGTGAAACATCAGTCTGCTAGTGTAATCTAATTGCAGTTGCCTGCCTGCCAGCGTGTGTGCCAGGCCCACTTTCCCAGTGCCACCACTCATATCTGGTGTAACAGTAGTGTAAATTTAAAAAAAAAAGAAATTTGACTGTGAAACATCAGTCTGCTTGTGTAATCTAATTGCAGTTGCCTGCCTGCCAGCGTGTGTGCCAGGCCCACTTGCCCAGTGCCACCACTCATATCTGGTGTAACAGTAGTGTAAATTTAAAAAACAAAACTTTTTCGACTGTGAAACATCAGTCTGCTAGTGTAATCTAATTGCAGTTGCCTGCCTGCCAGCGTGTGTGCCAGGCCCACTTGCCCAGTGCCACCACTCATATCTGGTGTAACAGTAGTGTAAATTTTAAAAAAAAAACTTTTTCGATAGTAAAACATCAGTCTGCTAGTGTAATCTAATTGCAGTTGCCTGCCTGCCAGCGTGTGTGCCAGGCCCACTTGCCCAGAGCCCCCACTCATATCTGGTGTAACAGTAGTGTAAATTAAAAAAAAAAAAAAATTTGACTGTGAAACATCAGTCTGCTTGTGTAATCTAATTGCAGTTGCCTGCCTGCCAGCGTGTGTGCCAGGCCCACTTGCCCAGTGCCACCACTCATATCTGGTGTAACAGTAGTGTAAATTTAAAAAAAAAAGAAATTTGACTGTGAAACATCAGTCTGCTTGTGTAATCTAATTGCAGTTGCCTGCCTGCCAGCGTGTGTGCCAGGCCCACTTGCCCAGTGCCACCACTCATATCTGGTGTAACAGTAGTGTAAATTTAAAAAACAAAAACTTTTTCGACTGTGAAACATCAGTCTGCTAGTGTAATCTAATTGCAGTTGCCTGCCTGCCAGCGTGTGTGCCAGGCCCACTTGCCCAGTGCCACCACTCATATCTGGTGTAACAGTAGTGTAAATTTAAAAAACAAAAACTTTTTCGACTGTGAAACATCAGTCTGCTAGTGTAATCTAATTGCAGTTGCCTGCTTGACAGCGTGTGTGCCAGGCCCACTTGCCCAGTGCCACCACTCATATCTGGTGTAACAGTAGTGTAAATTAAAAAAAAAAAAAATTTGACTGTGAAACATCAGTCTGCTTGTGTAATCTAATTGCAGTTGCCTGCCTGCCAGCGTGTGTGCCAGGCCCACTTGCCCAGTGCCACCACTCATATCTGGTGTAACAGTAGTGTAAATTTAAAAAAAAAAACTTTTTCGATAGTAAAACATCAGTCTGCTAGTGTAATCTAATTGCAGTTGCCTGCCTGCCAGCGTGTGTGCCAGGCCCACTTGCCCAGAGCCCCCACTCATATCTGGTGTAACAGTAGTGTAAATTAAAAAAAAAAAAAATTGACTGTGAAACATCAGTCTGCTTGTGTAATCTAATTGCAGTTGCCTGCCTGCCAGCGTGTGTGCCAGGCCCACTTGCCCAGTGCCACCACTCATATCTGGTGTAACAGTAGTGTAAATTTAAAAAAAAAAAAAATTGACTGTGAAACATCAGTCTGCTTGTGTAATCTAATTGCAGTTGCCTGCCTGCCAGCGTGTGTGCCAGGCCCACTTGCCCAGTGCCACCACTCATATCTGGTGTAACAGTAGTGTAAATTTAAAAAACAAAAACTTTTTCGACTGTGAAACATCAGTCTGCTAGTGTAATCTAATTGCAGTTGCCTGCCTGCCAGCGTGTGTGCCAGGCCCACTTGCCCAGTGCCACCACTCATATCTGGTGTAACAGTAGTGTAAATTTAAAAAACAAAAACTTTTTCGACTGTGAAACATCAGTCTGCTAGTGTAATCTAATTGCAGTTGCCTGCCTGCCAGCGTGTGTGCCAGGCCCACTTGCCCAGTGCCACCACTCATATCTGGTGTAACAGTAGTGTAAATTTAAAAAAAAATAAAAATTTGACTGTGAAACATCAGTCTGCTTGTGTAATCTAATTGCAGTTGCCTGCCTGCCAGCGTGTGTGCCAGGCCCACTTGCCCAGTGCCACCACTCATATCTGGTGTAACAGTAGTGTAAATTTAAAAAACAAAAACTTTTTCGACTGTGAAACATCAGTCTGCCAGTGTAATCTAATTGCAGTTGCCTGCCTGCCAGCGTGTGTGCCAGGCCCACTTGCCCAGTGCCACCACTCATATCTGGTGTAACAGTAGTGTAAATTTAAAAAAAAAAAACTTTTTTGACTGTGAAACATCAGTCTGCTAGTGTAATATAATTGCAGTTGCCTGCCTGACAGCGTGTGTGCCAGGCCCACTTGCCCAGTGCCACCACTCATATCTGGTGTAACAGTAGTGTAAATTTAAAAAAAACAAACTTTTTTGACTGTGAAACATCAGTCTGCTTGTGTAATCTAATTGCAGTTGCCTGCCTGCCAGCGTGTGTGCCAGGCCCACTTGCCCAGTGCCACCACTCATATCTGGTGTAACAGTAGTGTAAATTTAAAAAACAAAAACTTTTTCGACTGTGAAATATCAGTCTGCTAGTGTAATCTAATTGCAGTTGCCTGCCTGCCAGCGTGTGTGCCAGGCCCACTTGCCCAGTGCCACCACTCATATCTGGTGTAACAGTAGTGTAAATTTAAAAAAAAAAAAAATTGACTGTGAAACATCAGTCTGCTTGTGTAATCTAATTGCAGTTGCCTGCCTGCCAGCGTGTGTGCCAGGCCCACTTGCCCAGTGCCACCACTCATATCTGGTGTAACAGTAGTGTAAATTTAAAAAACAAAAACTTTTTCGACTGTGAAACATCAGTCTGCTAGTGTAATCTAATTGCAGTTGCCTGCCTGCCAGCGTGTGTGCCAGGCCCACTTGCCCAGTGCCACCACTCATATCTGGTGTAACAGTAGTGTAAATTTAAAAAAAAAAACTTTTTTGACTGTGAAACATCAGTCTGCTAGTGTAATATAATTGCAGTTGCCTGCCTGACAGCGTGTGTGCCAGGCCCACTTGCCCAGTGCCACCACTCATATCTGGTGTAACAGTAGTGTAAATTTAAAAAAAAAATCTTTTTTGACTGTGAAACATCAGTCTGCTAGTGTAATCTAATTGCAGTTGCCTGCCTGACAGCGTGTGTGCCAGGCCCACTTGCCCAGTGCCACCACTCATATCTGGTGTAACAGTAGTGTAAATTAAAAAAAAAAAAAATTTGACTGTGAAACATCAGTCTGCTTGTGTAATCTAATTGCAGTTGCCTGCCTGCCAGCGTGTGTGCCAGGCCCACTTGCCCAGTGCCACCACTCATATCTGGTGTAACAAAAGTGTAAATTTAAAAAAACAAACGTTTTTGACTGTGAAACATCAGTCTGCTTGTGTAATCTAATTGCAGTTGCCTGCCTGCCAGCGTGTGTGCCAGGCTCACAGCGTATACTGTGCCCACTTGCCCAGTGCCACCACTCATATCTGGTGTAAGAGTAGTGTAAATTTAAAAACAAAAAACTTTTTGGACTGTGAAACATCAGTCTGCTTTTTTGTTTCAGGCTCACAGCGTATACTGTGCCCACTTGCCCAGTGCCACCACTCATATCTAGTTTAATAGTAGTGTAAGTGTACATTTAAAAACAAAAAAAACTTTTTGGACTGTGAAACATCAGTCTGCTTTTTTGTTTCAGGCTCACAGCTTATACTGGGCCCACTTGCCCAGTGCCACCACTCATATCTTGTTTAATAGTAGTGTAAGTGTACATTTAAAAACAAAAAAAACTTTTTGGACTGTGAAACATCAGTCTGCTTTTTTGTTTCAGGCTCACAGCTTATACTGGGCCCACTCGCCCAGTGCCACCACTCATATCTTGTCTAATAGTAGTGTAAGTGTACATTTAAAAAAATAAAAACTTTTTGGACTGTGAAACATCAGTCTGCTTTTTTGTGTCAGGCTCACAGCGTATACTGTGCCCACTTGCCCAGTGCCACCACTCATATCTTGTTTAATAGTAGAGTAAGTGTACATTTAAAAATAAAAAAAACTTTTTGGACTGTGAAATATCAGTCTGCTTTTTTGTTTCAGGCTCACAGCTTATACTGGGCCCACTTGCCTAGTGCCACCACTCATATCTTGTTTAATAGTAGTGTAAGTGTACATTTAAAAAAATAAAAACTTTTTGGACTGTGAAACATCAGTCTGCTTTTTTGTGTCAGGCTCACAGCGTATACTGTGCCCACTTGCCCAGTGCCACCACTCATATCTAATTTAATAGTAGTGTAAGTGTACATTTAAAAACAAAAAAAACTTTTTGGACTGTGAAACATCAGTCTGCTTTTTTGTTTCAGGCTCACAGCTTATACTAGGCCCACTTGCCCAGTGCCACCACTCATATCTTGTTTAATAGTAGTGTAAGTGTACATTTATAAAAATAAAGACTTTTTGGACTGTGAAACATCAGTCTGCTTTTTTGTGTCAGGCTCAAAGCGTATACTGTGCCCACTTGCCCAGTGCCACCACTCATATCTTGTTTAATAGTAGTGTAAGTGTCCATTTAAAAAAATAAAAACTTTTTGGACTGTGAAACATCAGTCTGCTTTTTTGTGTCAGGCTCACAGCGTATACTGTGCCCACTTGCCCAGTGCCACCACTCATATCTTGTTTAATAGTAGTGTAAGTGTACATTTAAAAACAAAAAAAACTTTTTGGACTGTGAAACATCAGTCTGCTTTTTTGTTTCAGGCTCACAGCTTATACTGTGCCCACTTGCCCAGTGCCACCACTCATATCTGGTGTAACAGTAGTGTAAATTTAAAAAAAAAAACTTTTTTGACTGTGAAACATCAGTCTGCTAGTGTAATCTAATTGCAGTTGCCTGCCTGACAGCGTGTGTGCCAGGCCCACTTGCCCAGTGCCACCATTCATATCTGGTGTAACAGTAGTGTAAATTAAAAAAAAAAAAAATTTGACTGTGAAACATCAGTCTGCTTGTGTAATCTAATTGCAGTTGCCTGCCTGCCAGCGTGTGTGCCAGGCTCACAGCGTATACTGTGCCCACTTGCCCAGTGCTACCACTCATATCTGGTGTAACAGTAGTGTAAATTTAAAAACAAAAAACTTTTTGGACTGTGAAACATCAGTCTGCTTTTTTGTGTCAGGCTCACAGCGTATACTGTGCCCACTTGCCCAGTGCCACCACTCATATCTTGTTTAATAGTAGTGTAAGTGTACATTTAAAAAATAAAAACTTTTTGGACTGTGAAACATCAGTCTGCTTTTTTGTATCAGGCTCACAGCGTATACTGTGCCCACTTGCCCAGTGCCACCACTCATATCTAGTTTAATAGTAGTGTAAGTGTACATTTAAAAACAAAAAAAACTTTTTGGACTGTGAAACATCAGTCTGCTTTTTTGTTTCAGGCTCACAGCTTATACTGGGCCCACTTGCCCAGTGCCACCACTCATATCTTGTTTAATAGTAGTGTAAGTGTACATTTAAAAAAATAAAAACTTTTTGGACTGTGAAACATCAGTCTGCTTTTTTGTGTCAGGCTCACAGCGTATACTGTGCCCACTTGCCCAGTGCCACCACTCATATCTTGTTTAATATTAGAATAAGTGTACATTTAAAAACAAAAAAAACTTTTTGGACTGTGAAATATCAGTCTGCTTTTTTGTTTCAGGCTCACAGCTTATACTGGGCCCACTTGCCCAGTGCCACCACTCATATCTAATTTAATAGTAGTGTAAGTGTACATTTAAAAACAAAAAAAACTTTTTGGACTGTGAAACATCAGTCTGCTTTTTTGTTTCAGGCTCACAGCTTATACTAGGCCCACTTGCCCAGTGCCACCACTCATATCTTGTTTAATAGTAGTGTAAGTGTACATTTATAAAAATAAAGACTTTTTGGACTGTGAAACATCAGTCTGCTTTTTTGTGTCAGGCTCAAAGCGTATACTGTGCCCACTTGCCCAGTGCCACCACTCATATCTTGTTTAATAGTAGTGTAAGTGTCCATTTAAAAAAATAAAAACTTTTTGGATTGTGAAACATCAGTCTGCTTTTTATGTCAGGCTCACAGCGTATACTGTGCCCACTTGCCCAGTGCCACCACTCATATCTTGTTTAATAGTAGTGTAAGTGTCCATTTAAAAAAATAAAAACTTTTTGGACTGTGAAACATCAGTCTGCTTTTTTATGTCAGGCTCACAGCGTATACTGTGCCCACTTGCCCAGTGCCACCACTCATATCTTGTTTAATAGTAGTGTAAGTGTACATTTAAAAACAAAAAAAACTTTTTGGACTGTGAAACATCAGTCTGCTTTTTTGTTTCAGGCTCACAGCTTATACTGTGTCCACTTGCCCAGTGCCACCACTGATATCTTGTTTAATAGTAGTGTAAGTGTACATTTAAAAAAATAAAAACTTTTTGGACTGTGAAACATCAGTCTGCTTTTTTGTGTCAGGCTCACAGCGTATACTGTGCCCACTTGCCCAGTGCCATCACTCATATCTAGTTTAATAGTAGTGTAAGTGTACATTTAAAAAAAATGACAGTCAGAGGCAGGCCACCCGCAGGTGCTGTCGTGGTCATGGTGCTGTGATTCCCTTTGGCCCTAGAATAATGCCCAGTGTTCAGAGGCAACGTCCCATGAACTCGAAAAGTTCTGAGGAAATAGGACACCCAATCTTCTATAGCTTCCGCTCCGAACCTTGACGCACCATCCTCCTCCAGGTTATCTTCGGGCACCTCTCAAGTTACCACTCGCCCGCCTGCCGCCACCACCAACACTAGCACCACAGCCGCTCACTTGATCTGTCAGAGGAGTTTTTTACACATCAGTTGGAAGAAATGAGTGATGCGCAACCATCATTGACAGAGGATGTAGATAACAGTGATATGTCTCAGTTAGGCAGCATTACAGACATGGACGTACGGTGTGATGATGATGATGTTGTACTGATGCTGATAGGGGACGTAACAGGGATTAAATTGATAAGAATAGTACTACTTAACACACCACTCATATCTGGTGGCACAGTAGATTGTATGCGCAGTACCCCAAATTTGAAGTAGAAGGACCGACCAAACATCTTTTTCCATCTCCCGGTTCCTAAAATCCATGCCATATACACGTCCCCTGATAGGGGACACTGCAGTGGAAGGTACCCGGCCGAAATTTCAATGCACAAAAGGCAATCCCCAACCTGTACTCGATTGTGCAAAAGGAAGTAATCTTACCATGGGTCCCAGACCGCACGTCTTGTAATTCTCTGTCTGGGAAATTATATATCTATCAAATCTATCTATTTATCTATCAAATCTATCATCTATCTATCGTATCTTTCAAATGTATCTATTGCATCTATTGATCTATCTATCTAATCTATGTATCTATCTATCTATCTCGTGGCCGGACCGACCAAGCATCTTTTTCAATCTCCCGGTTCCTAAAATCCATGCCATATACACGTCCCCTGATAGGGGATGTAACAGGGATTAAACTGATAAGAATAGTACTACTTAACACACCACTCATATCTGGTGGCACAGTAGATTGCACGCGCAGTGCCCCAAATTTGAAGTAGGAGGACCAACCAAGCATCTTTTTCCATCTCCCGGTTCCTAAAATCCATGCCATATACACATCCCCTGGCGCCGCAACTGCCTCTGGGAACCTTACCATGGGTCCCAGACCGCAAGTGGAGAGTAGGCTGCACCGGAAGCTGGGCCTTCAGGTCCTCCGATCGGCGTCACTTCCATTCCGGCAGCTCAAGGAAGTCCATCAGTGAAGCGAGCCAGAGAGAGGGAATGCAGGGTGCTGGAGCGCAGGGTGCTGGAGTGAGGTGGTGTGTCCCAGGCGGTGAAACGCTCTTCAGGTAAGGTGGGGGCGCCCAGGCAAGGTCCCAGTCAGGAGCGGCCCAGGCGGGTGGTGAGAGGTGCTGCCCAGGTCTTGAGGGAAAAAACGAAGAAGTAGGCTGGGGGCGGGATTGGACAGAAAGGAGCTGGTTGTGGCAGAGCGGAATCGGTTAGGGAGGGAGCGGGAGGAGGTAGTCAGGGTACCAGTATGGGGGCACCCGGGGCTTGGAAAGAGGCTGTGCAGGGGCACAGTGGGGGGGCTATGGGAAGGAGGGTTCTGGGGGTCACTATGAATGGTTACAAGGGGTCACAGACCAGGACCTTCAAGGGGCCGTTCACGCAAGTGGCGCTTGCGGTCAGTGCAAATGTACAGCCAGTGGGGGTCAGGTGACTCTGGGTTCAATGGCCGGGAGCCAGAGGGGTGAGATGATTGCAGAAAGAACAAGTATGTCAGGAATGGGGGCAGGTGTGAGTGGTGCTGGGACCAGTGCTTTGGGTTCCTCCATCTCTCTTTTGTCGCCCTCTCAGGTTTGAGCAATGGAGTCGGACAGTTCAGTTCCTGCTGCAGGGAGCATCCAATTCCCTGAGGAGTCAGCCTGGGCCATCTGGACTTACGGGTGCAGGTGAGATAGCTCTTGGAGCAACTACATGCAATTTAACATACGCTACACACACTGTAGGTTTAGATAGTAGTGATTCGGATTCGGAGGGCAAGCGTGCGCTAGGGCTTCATAGTAAAGGGCAGCATAGGATGTATAGAATGATGAAGCGCATGCTAGCAATTCAGTCTGGGGCGCAGCTGGCTGGCGTTGGGCAGGGTGGTAGCTCTGCAGTTGCTGGGGTGCCACCGCCTCTGGCCCAGATAGTGCCTGGGGGTGGCCGGGGGTGCTGACGTGGGGGTGTCGGCCAGGAAGGTGGTGGTGCATGGGGATACTTACCCGTGCATGGTCCATTCCTTGCATGCACATCTGAAGCCGAAGACAGTAGCTAAGATCAGGGAAGGCAGGTATGTTAATGTTTTTGAGCTCTCTATGGAGGCTCATAGGGACAGGGAGCGGAGTGAGGACGGTACAGGTCCCAAGAACGTCATAAGGCCTGAGACTTTTGATGAGTGGCGTTGGTGTTTTAAGGTCTTGGCATCCTGCTACATTGAGCAGTGGCCGAATAGAGCGATTGATGTCCTGAAATATACGGACATAATCAAGCAAATCTTTAGGAAATATCCAGATGGGGCCTGGCGGACGTATGAGTCAGAGTTCCGTAGGAAAATGGCGGGAAACCCCATTCTTACTTTTGAGATTAAAGACGTGGATCTTTGGACTAGCCTGGATACTGACAAGCCACCCCAAGGGGTTGCTGTGTCAAAAGGGATAGGGCAGGCGGAGCCTGGGGGATTTCATAAGAAAGGGCGAGAGTGTTGGCGGTTTAATGACCATCAGTGTGACAAAGGAACAAATTGTTCCTTTCAACACGTCTACCTTTATTGCAGGGGCCCTCACCCCGGGCTTGAGTGTCAGCGGTTGCTGCAAAGGGCTCCCACGCCCCTTAACCTGACCGAACTGGGCCATGGCTGGCGGCTTACCAGAATAGGGTTGCAGCCAGCATGCTCCTGGTAGGAGTCAGGGATGGGTTTAGAATTCTGGTCACAACTGTGGTGTTGGGGTCCACCATGCACAGGAATCTTAAATCAGCCTACCAGTTTCCAGGGGTTGTCAGGGAGAAGTTGGCTAAGGAATTGGCTTTGGGGAGGATTGCGGATCCCTTCGGGGCATCCCCAGTTCCGGGCTTGATGGTGTCCCCTCTGGGGGTAGTGCCAAATAAGGAGCCTGGTAAGTTTCGCTTAATCCAACATTTGTCCTACCCGAAAGGGCTGTCAGTCAATGACGCCATTGATCCGGCAATCAGCTCAGTGAGATATCAGTCATTTGAGGAGGCCTTAGACTTGGTCAGGGGGGCTGGGTTTGGGGCATTGTTAGCAAAGCTAGATATAGAGTCTGCCGTTTGTCTCCTCCCTATTCATCCGGAATCCTTCAGGTTGATGGGTTTTCGTTTTGAGGGTGGATTCTATGTGGACAAATGCCTCCCCATGGGGTGCTCCATATCATGTGCTTATTTTGAACTGTTTAGTTCATTTTTGCACTGGGTGGTGGAATCAGCAGCGGGGGGCGGGCTTATAGTGCATTACCTCAATGATTTCCTGCTGGTTGGGGGTCAGGGGTCTGGGGAGTGTGCTAGGCTGATGGACGTCATGCGTGCTTTGATGCAGGATTTTGGGGTGCCGCTGGCGGAGGAAAAAACAGAGGGACCTTATACGTGGCTGGTGTTTCTCGGTATTGAGATAGACATGGTCGCACGGGTATGTCGCTTGCCACTGGACAAGGTGGCACGCTTGCTTCAGGCAGTGCGGGAGGCTGCACAGGTCTCTGAGATGACGCTTACAGAGGTTCAATCGTTGCTGGGCCTTCTGAATTTTGCTTGTCGAGTGATACCCATGGGAAGGGTGTTTAATAGGCGACTGGAGGGTCTCCTACAGGGAGGCTCAACTCGCAGGAGGAGAGTCCGTATCACGGGCGTAATGCGGGAGGATCTTGCGGTTTGGGAAGAGTTCTTGTTGCACTTCAATGGTGTTCTGTTGTGGAGAGAGCCGGTGGTTTCTAGCCAGGCCCTTCATTTGTTTATGGATGCTGTGGGGGCTTCGGGTTATGGGGCCTACTGAGAAGGGGCATGGAGTGCAGAGCCATGGCCTGCATTGTGGGTGACGGCTGGGCTGGTTCGGAACCTCACGTTGTTGGAGTTATTTCCGATAGTGGTGGCGGTGGAGCTGTGGGGTTCAAGGTTGCTGGGCCTTCTGAATTTTGCTTGTCGAGTGATACCCATGGGAAGGGTGTTTAATAGGCGACTGGAGGGTCTCCTACAGGGAGGCTCAACTCGCAGGAGGAGAGTCCATATCACGGGCGTAATGCGGGAGGATCTTGTGGTTTGGGAAGAGTTCTTGTTGCACTTCAATGGTGTTCTGTTGTGGAGAGAGCCGGTGGTTTCTAGCCAGGCCCTTCATTTGTTTATGGATGCTGTGGGGGCTTCGGGTTATGGGGCCTACTTAGAAGGGGCATGGAGTGCAGAGCCATGGCCTGCGTTGTGGGTGACGGCTGGGCTGGTTCGGAACCTCACGTTGCTGGAGTTATTTCCGATAGTGGTGGCGGTGGAGCTGTGGGGTTCAAGGTTGCGATATCGCACAGTGCTCTTTTGGTCTGATAACCTCAGCGTGGTATATGCCATGAATCGGCTTTCAGCGTCTTCTCCAGTCATGGTGTCCTACTTGAGACACCTAGTTTTGAGATGTATGCAGCTCAATTTGCAGTTCGAAGCAAGGCACGTGCCGGGGGTGAACAACGTTGTAGCCGACCGCTCTGTCATGATTTCAGTGGGATCAGTTTAGGCGCTTAGTTCCATCGGCGGATGCTGATGGTTTGCCGTGTCCAATCTCTCTTTGGCAGATTGCGGGCCTTTAATGGCGCTTCTTCCTTTGATGTGGGCATCTTTAGCTCCCAAGACGTGGCAGACTTACAGTAGGCATTGGAAGGAATGGGAGGAATTCTGTCAGCTGCATCGAAAGTCACCAGCTGAACGTACGCAGGTGTTAGTGGTGGAGTGGCTGCTTAGCCTGCAGGCAAGGGGAGTGGCAAGGGGAGTGTCTGCAGGGGTTGCACAGGGGTGGGTTGCAGCCTTGGCATTCTTTAACAAGCATTATGGCTTTAATAACTTTGGGAACTCCTTTTTGGTGAAGAGGGCATTGAAGGGCTGGGGTAGATTTAAGCCCAGAGGTAAGGATCAGAGGGAGCCCGTTACAGCCTTGCGCTTAGGTGTTTTAGTGGCGGTACTTGACCAAGTGTGTGTCTCGGAGTATGAGGTTAAATTGTTTAGTTGTGCCTTTGCTCTAGCGTTTTATGGAACTTATGGAACGCTGAGAGTAGGGGAGTTGGTGGCCCCATCTCGTACGAAAGTGGGGTTAGGGTTAATGGCTCAGCACGTTTGTGTGTCCGAACAGGCAGTGTTATTGTTCGTGCCTTGTTCCAAAACTGACCAAGACGGTAAAGGGGCTTGGCTTTCTCTGTCTTCGGTAGGGGACAGGGCAGTGTGCCCTGTGGTGCTGACAAAGGCTTATATGGCCATTCATCCAGCTATGGCGGATCAGTTTTTTATCCATATGGACGGTTTTCCTTGTCTAGATTTCAGTTTAGGAGAGTATTAGAGAGCGCGGCAAGGTTAGCAGGGTTAGATGCAGGAAAAATTGTCCCTCAGTCCTATAGGATTGGCGCGGATACCAGCATGGCTGCTTTAGGCTGGTCAGGAGAAGCAATCAAGAGGATGGGTAGATGGAAGTCGAAGCGTTATCAGTCCTACGTGCACCTGGTGCTTAATAGCTAGAAGGCGGTTTAGGCGCGGGAGATGGGGGGAGTTGTCTTTGGGGCAATCGTTTATATTAATTTATGTTTGTTTGCAGGTTTGGTGAGTCGCCCCACGCGTGTCTGGATTGTGGGACACTCTTACGTGCACTGGGCCTTGCCAGAAGGTTCACAGCTGGGTTTTGGCCCATCCCGGGTTTCGCTACGATGGCTCAGGTGCAGGGGCTTGACATGGCCGGAGCTGCCTTCAGTATTGGTAGAAGCTTGTAATCGGTGGGGCAAGCCTGACATTCTACTGTTACATCTAGGGGGGAACAACATGGGGCAGCTTCCGGCTTTAGACCTGATAAATCTCATGAATTCGGATGTAAGGTGGATGCATGCTTTCCTGCCGGGGTTAAAGTTAGGATGGTCTAATATGGTGGCGAGGCTTTGCTGGCGCTCCTTTCCGTCCCAGAGAGCAGCTTATAGGGTCCATAAAAAGATCAACCTGGAGCTGGGCAAAGCAGTCAAAGTCGCTCAAGGTTTTGTGGTGCGCCACGATGGCTTATCCGTGGATAAGCATAATTTGTATCACCCAGATGGGGTACACTTGACGAACGAGGGCCTTGATATTTTTCTCTTTGATATTAGGAGTGCCTTGGATAGGTTGTTATAGTGGTGGCGGCAAGAGTCCTTTCCTCTACTTTAGGGGTTGGTCTCTTATGGCGGAAGGACGGGGCCTGTTTGTTGGTACAGAGTCCAGAGGGGGCTGTGGGTTGAGCTTATGGGTGTGGTGAGGTCCCTGGGTCGTGACCTATGGGTGCCACACCCCACGTGGCCCCGCCCTCTCCCCGTTTGGGCTTTTTCTGTTATAGGGACTCCATTGGCAGCCACCGTTTGAAGATGACTATGTGATATGTTAGTCATAGTTAACGGTTTATTAAATAAACGCGAACATGTTGGTCTTAACCTCCAGTTCTTGTGTGGTCTCTTTTATTTCTATAGGGTAAAGAATGACTGTTTAGGGGTTTTAGCCCTTATGAAAGTGTAGGGCTGCTTGTCAGCCTGAAACTAATTAAGGGCCTGACCTCTACAGGCAATACTTGGTAGGTTAGGCTGGGGCAACATTGTTGCAATATTGGGGGTGGGGAGTTTCTCTTACCTATTTAAGCTGTGGTGGCCATTTTCTCTCCCTCTTTTCCTGGTGGCTGTCATGGTGAATTTTCCCTCCCTCCCTTGTTTTGCCCTTGTAAGGAAACGCCAGAAGCTTGACTTTAGAGGAAACGTCTGCAGACCAGTATTTCAACCATAAAGCCCTGCGGGCTAGGACAGCAAAACTAGAAGTTTTAGCTCCTAGTCTAACAACCTGTAAAATGGCATCTGCAATAAAGGAATTGGCCAACTTAAGAGCTTTAATCTTCAGACTCGCCAGAAACACAAGTTATGGAGCAGCGGTCTAAAGACCGTTGCTCCATAACCCTGTCTGCCTGCTTTGATGAGGCAGACAGGAATCGCCGCAAATCAACCCGATCGAGTACGATCGAGTTGATTGACACCCCCATGCTGGCGGCCACGAGTCTGCAGGGGGCGGCGTTGCACCAGCAGCTCACAAGAGCTGCTGGTGCAATGATGAATACAGAGAGCGTATTGCTCTCTGCATTCAGTGATGTCTGTCGGACCTGATCCGCAGTGTCGGATCAGGTCCGACAGACATATGATAAATAGGCCCCTTTGTCTGTTTCTCTGGGAAACATTAAGGTCAGAAAGCTACTGCTACTACTCTTTCTTTTTGGTTACGAAGTATAATTTGTTTGGCTTATGAGTCTGCTGGACAGCAGCCTCCTGCTCCTCTTCTTGGACTTTCAAAAATGAAGCTTCTGTGGAACAAATTTGCAAGGCTGCAACTTGGTCTTCTCTACATACTTTTTCCAAATTTTCTAAATAACAAACTTTTGCCTCGGCTGAGGCTTCTTTTGGGAGAAAGGTGCTTTCTGTTTAGGACTGCCTGTCTTGTCCCTCCCTATTTATCCGTGTCCTCTAGCTTGGGTATCGATTCCCAACAGTATTTACACAAGCCGTGGACTCACCATATCGTAGGAAAGAAAAACAAAATGTATGTTTACCTGATAAATGTATTTATTTCCGGATATGGTGAGTCTACAGCCCCACACTTTGTTTTAAGACAGTAGTTCTTTTGACTATAACCTCATGCACCTCTACACCTTGTGTTACTCCTTTTTCTCCATTTCCCTTCGGTCGAATGACTGGGGTTTGTGGGTAAGGGAGTGATACTTAGCAGTTTAACTGTGGTGCTCTTTGCCTCCCCCTGCTGGCCAGGAGTGATATTCCCAACAGTAATTACTCAAGCTGTGGACTCACCATATCTGGAATTAAATAAATGTATCAGGCAAGCATAAATTTATTTTTTTTCTGAACTTACTGCTACAACAATCCTGCTATGCTAAGAACACATTTTGACTTCTCTCAGATGGAATTTTTTTGCCTGTAATAAGTTAAATGTTTATTTGTGAGTTTGATAAAAAAAAAATCTTCTTTTGAAATTTGACCTGATTGGGGAGTTGTGTCAAATGGAATAGAATTATTGATCTGTTACAAACGAATCATGGATAATACACTGCTACTTGCTAAAATCCTCTCACTCATACCCTAGGCAGTGGTCAAGGAGCAGGTTATTTGTGTAAAAATAAATTGTACACTTTAAATTTGTTCTTGGTTAAAGGGACACTAAATCCAAATTATTTCTTTCATGATTTATAAAGAGCATGCAATTTTAAACTTTTTAGTTTACTTATATTATGTAATATGATTCATTCTCTTGATTTCCTTTTCTAAAAAGAATATCTAGATAGACATAGGGGCCTATTTATCAAAGGTCTTGCAGACCTGATCCGACAGTGCGGATCAGGTCCGCAAAACCTCGCTGAATGCGGAGAGCAATACGCTCTCCGCATTTAATATTGCACCAGCAGCAATGCCGCCCCTGAAGACTCGCGGCCAATCAGCCGCCAGCAGGGGGTGTCAATCAACCCGATTGTACTCGATCGGGTTGAATTGTGGCGATTCCTGTCCGCCTCATCAGAGCAGACGGACAGGGTTAGGGAGCAGCGGTCTTTAGACCGCTGCTTCATAACTGCTGTTTCTGGCGAGTCTGAAGACTCGCTAGAAACACAGGCCCACAAGCTCCGTTCGGAGCTTGATAAATGGGCCCCAGTATCTGCTGATTCGTGGCTGCACGTAGATGCCTCTTGTGTGATTGGCTCACCCATGTGCATTGCTATTTCTTCAACAAAGGAAATCTGCAGAATGAAGCAAATTAAATAATATAAGTAAATTGGAAAGTTGTTTAAAATTGTGCTCTATATCTGAATCATGAAATAACATTTTTGGTTTTAATGTCCCTTTAAGCTTACATTCCTGTTTTTTCAAATAAAGATAGCAAGAGAACGAAGAACATTTGATAATAGGAGTGAATTATAAAGTTGCTTAAAATTGCTACTCTATCTGAATCATGAAAGAAATAATTTGGGTTTAGTGTCCCATTAATCCTGATCCCCTTTTTTTAAAAATAAATAAATACTAAATTGAAAAAAATTGAGCTAATATCAGAAACAACTTTTTTTTTTTGTTACCTTTTTTTTGCATATTCCAATTACAGACTTGTCTACCAGACAATGGGGGATATTTATCAAAGGTCTGGCGGACCTGATCCGACAGTGCGGATCCGGTCCGCCAGACCTCGCTGAATGCGGAGAGCAATACGCTCTCTGTATTCAGCATTGCACCAGCAGCTCTTGTAAGCTGCTGGTGCAACGCCGCCCCTGCAGATTCACAGCCAAACGACCGCCAGCAGGGGGGTGTCAATCAACCCGATCGAGTTCGATTTTCGGTGATGTGTGTCCGCCTGCTCAGAGTTATGCTGTTTCTGTTTCCATCTGGAGACTGATAAATGGGCCCCAATGAATTTATGAATTTTAGGAATAATTATGAGGTTTTCATGTTTTAAAAATACCCCATTTGTTCCTCTCCTCGTCATTTTCATTGATTTCTATTTTTTGAACCTTTGTTTTTGAATTTCAGTTACAAAACTACTGATTCTTCATTTACTTTACCGTTTATCATTTACGTTCGATTTACACTCCTCTCCTTTTCATGCATCAATTATTCATTTGGTGATGAGTCTGACAATTGTTACTTTTAATCACATTTATTTTTATTTATATATTTTCATTAAAGTCAATTTTGTACTTATGCATCAGAAATGATTCTCTGCATTGCAAACGTTCTGCTTTATATGTGATTGTCTTTAAATGGTTAATTATGTGTTACTTTTTAAAGAATCAGAGTGATTTGGGTTTTATAAAAAAAATAAGAGAAAGGTTCACTATGGCCTCTATTTATCAAGCTGTCAACCGCAAATACACTGGAATTCCGCAGCGTATTTGTGGCGAGCCTGATTATCAAAGGCTAGAGACCGGCAAAAGTAGAATTTAGTGACGTAACATACGATCTGCCGGACTCAGATCAATGGTTACGCCACTCCAGATGTTCCGAACGCAAGTTCGGCACAATCTGACTACTTTTGGAAGTTATCAAAGAACTACCAGGTACGCTCGCCACTTTTCCGGCCCAGCGTACCTGGTTTTCACTCCGCCGCCCTGGAGGCAGGGGATGCCATAGGAATCAATGGGAGTCTGACAGCAGCGAAAGCTCATTGATTTCTATGGAAAAAGTCTACACCTAACACTCTAACATGTACCCCGAGTCTAAACACCCCTAATCGGCCCCCCCTACACCGCCGCCACCTACATTATACTTATTAACCCCTAAAACGCCACTCCCGGACCCCACCGCAACTATAATAAATATATTAACCCCTAAACCGCCGCTCCCGGACCCCGCCACAACTATAATAAATATATTAACCCTTAAACCGCCACTCCCTGACCCTGCCGCCACCTACATTATACCTATTAACCCCTAATCTGCCGCCCCTACATAAAGTTATTAACCCCTATCCTGCCGATCCCGGACCCCGTCGCAACTAAATAAACTGTTTAGCCCCTAAACTGCCGCTCCCGGAGCCCACCCCCACCTACATTATATTTATTAACCCTTTATCTGCCCCCCCTACACCGCCGCCACTATAATAAAGTAATTAACCCCTAAACCTAAGTCTAACCCTAACACCCCCTAACTTAAATATAATTTAAATAAATCTTAATAAATATTACTATTATTAACTAAATTATTCCTATGTAAAACTAAATACTTACCTATAAAATAAACCCTAAGCTAGCTACAATATAACTAATAGTTACATTGTAGCTATCTTAGGATTTATTTTTATTCATTTAGTCATCCAAGATGGCGTCCCTTGAATTCCGATTGGCTGATAGGATTCTATCAGCCAATCGGAATTAAGGTAGGAAAAATCCTATTGGCTGATGCAATCAGCCAATAGAATTGAGCTTGCATTCTATTGGCTGATTGGAACAGCCAATAGAATGCGAGCTCAATCCTATTGGGTGATTGGATCAGCCAATAGGATTGAACTTCAATCCTATTGGCTGATTGCATCAGCCAATAGGATCTTTCCTACCTTAATTCCGATTGGTTGATAGAATCACATCAGCCAATCGGAATTCAAGGGAAGCTATCTTGGATGATGTCATTTAAAGGAACCTTCATTCAGTGTTAGGACGTCGATGGAAGAGGATGCTCTGCGTCAGATGGATTTAAGATGGACCCGCTCCGCTCCGGGTGGATGAAGTTAGAAGATGCCGCCTGGATGAAGACGTCTGCCGATCTGGATGTCCTCTTCTGCCCGGATAGGATGAAGACTTCTGCCGGTCTGGAGGTCCACTTGTGCCCGGCTGGGTGAAGACGGCTCAAGGTAGGGTGATCTTCAAGGGGTTAGTGTAAGGTTTTATTAAGGGGGGATTGGGTGGGTTTTAGAGTAGGGTTGGGTGTGTGGGTGGTGAGTTTTAATGTTGGGGTTGTATTTCTTTTTTTAAAGGTAAAAAGCTGATTACTTTGGGGCAATGCCCCACAAAAGGCCCTTTTAAGGGCTATTTGTAATTTAGTATAGGTTAGGGAATTGTATTATTTTGGGGGGATTGTTTATTTTATTAGGGAGCTTAGATTAGGTGTAATTAGTTTAAAATTCTTGTAATATTTTTTTATTTTCTGTAATTTAGTGTTTAGTTTTTTGTACTTTAGTTAATTTTATTTAATTGCAATTAGTTTTATTTAATTGTAGTTAATTTATTTAATTAATTTAATGAAAGTGTAGTGTTAGGTGTAACTGTAACTTAGGTTAGGTTTTATTTTACAGGTAATTTTGTATTTATTTTAGCTTGGTAGTTATTAAATAGTTAACTATTTAATAACTATTGTACCTAGTTAAAATAAATACAAAGTTGCCTGTAAAATAAAAATAAATCCTAAAATAGCTACAATGTAATTATTAATTATATTGTAGCTATCTTAGGGTATATTTTATAGGTAAGTATTTAGTTTTAAATAGGAATAATTTAGTTAATTATAGTAATATTTATTTAGATTTATTTTAATTATATTTAAGTTAGGGGGTGTTGGGTTTAGGGTTAATTACTTTATTATAGTGGTGGCGGTGTAGGGGGGGCAGGATAGGGGTTAATATGTATAATGTAGGTGAGGTGGGCTCCAGGAGCGGTGGTTTAAGGGTTAAACAATTTATTTAGTTGCGGCGGGTTCCGGGATCAGCCGGATAGGGGTTAATAACTTTATGTAGGTGGCGGCGGTATAGGGGGTGGAAGATTAGGGCTTAATAGGTATAATGTAGGTGGCGGAGGGGTCCGGGGGCGGCAGTTTAGGGGTTAATATATTTATTATAGTTGCGGCGGTTTAGGGGTTAATAAGTTTATTTAGTTGCGGGGGGCTCCATGAGCGGCGGTATAGGGGGTAAAACAGTATAGTATATTGTGGGTGCTTATTGACAGGCTAGCAAGAAAGCTGCGAATAAGCCGATGAGCAGCGAGATCAATTACTGTCAGTTAACAACAGTCCGCTGCTCATCGCACCGTACTTGGTGCGCGGCTTTTTGACAGCTTTTTGATAAATTTGGCGAACGTATTCAGGTCTGGGGCGGCGATGTTAGGCGAGCTTAGGCGAGCGTATTGGTGCCGGCGAATGCTAGAAAGTAGACAGCTTGATAAATAGAGGCCTATGGATCTACAGCTGAAATGCAGGTTTTGTAACTTGATTACGTTTTTATTACCAGTACGTTAGACCTCCTGATTGGTGTGTGTTTCATAGATTTTTGTTTTTGTGCAATTATTTGATGCTAGTTAAGCCCACAATGAAATCTTTCTGTGCCCTTGTATTCTTCTCTTCTGAGTATCTAGGTGCACGCTTGTCTTCTCTTCTGAGTATCTAGGTGCAGACTTGTCTTCTCTTTTGAGTATCTAGGTGCACACTTGTCTTCTCTTCTGAGTATCTAGGTGCACCCTTGTCTTCTCTTCTGAGTATCTAGGTGCACACTTGTCTTCTCTTATGAGTATCTAGGTGCACGCTTGTCTTCTCTTCTGAGTATCTAGGTGCACGCTTGTCTTCTCTTCTGAGAATCTAGGTGCACGCTTTACTTCTCATATGAGTATCTAGGTGAACACTTGTCTTCTCTTCTGAGTATCTAGGTGCACGCTTGTCTTTCCTTCTGAGTATCTAGGTGCACACTTGTCTTCTCTTCTGAGTATCTAGGTGCACACTTGTCTTCTCTTCTGAGTATCTAGGTGCACGCTTGTCTTCTCTTCTGAGTATCTAGGTGCACGCTTGACTTCTCATCTGAGTATCTAGGTGCACACTTGTCTTCTTTTCTGAGTATCTAGGTGTATGCTTGTCTTCTCTTCTGAGTATCTAGGTGCACGTTTGTCTTCTCTTCTGAGTATCTAGGTGCACGCTTGTCTTCTCTTCTGATTATCTAGGTGCACGTTTGTCTTTTTTTCTGATTATCTAGGTGCACGTTTGTCTTCTCTTCTGAGTATCTAGGTGCATGCATGTCTTCTCTTCTTAATATCTAGGTGCACACTTGTCTTCTCTTCTGACAATCTAGGTGTCTTGTCTTCTTTGCTTGGATTTTTCACCTGTCTGTGGCTGACTATTTTGCTTGTGAATGTATCAGAATCTTGAACTGATCCTGCCTTACCTTAGCCCATTTTCTACAATTTCCTAAGCTCCCCTACTGTAGCCAATGCAATCTTGCCTTGTCTGTACCTTCTATTACTTACTTTACTACTTTTCTGGTTTGGACTGAAATATGGTATTATTGGAACTGGTAATAGGTCTTGTTGACTGAAATATTTGTGTGGTATCAGAGCTCTCTTTTTTCAGTAGCTTCTGTGCTTGTGAGACATTTCTTCAGAGCCCCTCAGGGGCGGAACCAGGGAGGATCTAAGAGCAAATCTTTGGGTGGGCAAACACTTATTGCTCCAATCATGGTCTAGGCTTATCTGTCCTCTGCCTTGCTAGTTGCTATTAATGCCCTTTTATTCTTCTATTTCTCATATAACCCTAACCCTCATAAACTTGATATGTACCTCCTGCTCTGACATGAACTATTTTGACAATCTTGATACCCTTGAAGAAAAGCATACCTTGGTAGGCCAATAAGCAGCAATGAACTACTAGAAGCTAACGGGGGATTGGAGGCTATACACATATGCCTCTTGTCATAGACTCACACAATGCTTCTTGAGTCTACCCACAATGTACACAAATTTAGTATAAGTACTTTAGTATAACCTCTTTCAACTTCAGTCTGCTACTAGGTCATATCCAGGAGGCTCTAGTCCATGTCTACTAGTCTGATCTCTTCTAGACTAGCTCTGCCATGTGTGGCATGACATTAAAGGGCTTCAGCACATTAATATATATCCATTAAATTAAGTTTTTATACATATATATATATATTGATAATGAAAGTGTCCAGGAGTTTCCTTGCTGCAGTAGTTTAATGATATCTATCAGTTCTCTGTTATTGGTATTATTCCTCAAACAATTCCCTAAATATGTATTTTTTAGAAAGGTTAAATGCCGCTGACCTCCTGCCTCTCCCTTCTGTGTGTTGACTTACGCTGCTCTGCCTTATCATTACACTAGAAGACATAAGATGATTTGGCAAATAACATATCTCAGTAATTTTCCAGATCCTTGTTCTGGTCTGTAACACACATCCATCTCACTTTTCCACCCAAATAGCTGTTAAATTATCCGTCTAGCGCATTGTGTTATGGCCAGTTGATCACGGTGCTGGCGAGTGTTCCAGCAAGTTTTATGAGCAGTTAATGAACACATTTATACACAGCACAGAGCCTTGTTTGATTGTAACTTATCCTGCAATCAGTGATCTTTCTGCTACATCAGTTTTAGTCTGTTCTAAGTTATTCAAATAGCTGTCATTATAATTAAAGACATTAACCTCAACATCTAATCTCTCGATAAAGGGCTAAATTACAAGTGGAGCACAAATATATTAGCGCTACTAAGCACTTACTTCGTAAAATGCTATCAAAAGAGTTAAAGCCAACTCAAAGATGCACCAAAACAACTGTGCTAATGCCGAAGGTGTGTTAATAAATGCTACAAATACCTTTGTTGTTCACCTAGAAGAAAATGTTCTTTTTATTTTTAAATATATATCTAAATATTTATGTATATGTGTATATATAAATAAAAAACAACGAAGAATTCCACCAGTATTCAACACCCCTGCAATTGCTTTGAGCTGTTCATGTAAATAGGCTGTCAGTGCGCTTAGCTAATGCACTGTTCAATGACCGGCTAGGATTTAAACACCCCCTCTTAGTCCATCACTATGTGACTACTTGATATCCCAAGTATTCCCAAAAGTCACATATAGGATGTGTCAAGTTTACAAGAAAACACATACCATGCAATACAAATATTTAAGCACCTGGGTGGGAGTTGGCATCTATCTATCAGACGCAAATACAAAAGAACTGCCGCTTATAGCTGCAGTAACTCACCACCTCTTCTTGTGTAATCTCACTTGTAGGTGTTGCTTCATCGCGGGATCCATTGACTCGGTGCAAACTTGTAGCATGCTGTGTGTGTGGGGGGGGGGGGACAGCTCCACTCCTTCCCTCTTACCCCTTCGCTCCGTAGGCCGCCGCGCGGCGTGGATACAACCGCTGAAAGATCCGGATCGGGGGGGTGTCACTCCGCTAGCCAATAACCAGTCTTCCTCCTTAGACAGTGTGTGCAGGCTTCCTTCCACGAACAGCCGGGGAGCCCAATCAGCTCAGCGAGTCCTGGTAATTGTATAGAAAAACCAAAAAACAAAGCGTTCTCGCTGGCTGATAGAATAAAAACAATATCTTTATTAGTTCCAATAGTAAAGGTAAAAAAGACCAGGAGGGTCTACAGCAGTTGGAGTAAAAACACACTCAGCAGTGAGCATTCAATGCTCACTGCTGAGTGTGTTTTTACCCCAACTGCTGTAGACCCTCCTGGTCTTTTTTACCTTTACTATTAGAACTAATAAAGATATTGTTTTTATTCTATCAGCCAGCGAGAACGCTTCATTTTTTGGTTTTTCTGTATATATAAATACATATATATAAATGCATATGTACACATATAAATACATAAATATATATATATATATATATATATATATATATATAAATACATATATACAGTTGTATGCAAAGGTTTAGGCATCCCTGACAATTTCGATGATTTTCATTTATAAATAATTGGGTGTTTGGATCAGCAATTTCATTTTGATCTATCAAATAACTGAAGGACACAGTAATATTTCAGTAGTGAAATGAGGTTTATTGCATTAACAGAAAATGTGCAATATACATCCAAATGAAATTAGACAGGTGCATACATTTAAGCACCCTTGTCATTTTGTTGTTTTTAATACCTACCAAGCGCTGATTAATTGGAACCACAAATGGTTTGGTGAGCCCATTAAGCCTTGAACTTCATGGACAGGTGCATCCAATCATGAGAAAAGGTATTTAAAGTGGCTAATTGCAAGTTGTTGTTCTCTTTGACTCTCCTCTGAAGAGTGGCAACATGGGGGCCTCAAAACAACTCTCAAATGACCTGAAAACAAAGATTGTTCAACATTATGGTTTAGGGGAAGGCTACAAAAAGCTATCGCAGAGATTTAAGCTGTAAGTGTCCACTGTGAGGAACATAGTTTGGAACTTGAAGACCACAGGCACAGTTCTTGTTAAGTGGCAGGCCAAGTAAAATATTGGAGAGTCAAAGGCAAATGATGGTGAGAATGATCACAAACAGCCCACAGACCACCTCCAAAGACCTACAACATCATCTTGCTGCAAATGGTGTCACTGTGCATCGTTCAATAATTCAGCGCACTTTGCACAAGGAGAAGCTGTATGGGAGAGTGATGCCCAAGAAGCCTTTTCTGCACATACTCCACAAACAGAGTCGCTTGAGGTATGCAAACTCACATTTGGAAAAGCCAGCTTCATTTTGGAAGAAGGTGCTGTGGACTGATGAAACAAAGATTGAGTTATTTAGTCATAACAAGGGGAGTTATGCATGGCTGCAAAAGAACACAGCGTTCCAAGACAAACACTTGCTACCCACAGTAAAATTTGGTGGATGTTCCATCATGCTGTGGGTCTGTGTGGCCAGTGCCGGTACTGGGAATCTTGTTAAAGTTGAGGGCCGCATGTATTCCACTCAATATCAGCAGATACTTGAGAATAATGTTGAGGAATCAGTCACACAGTTGAAGTTATGCCGGGGCTGGATATTTCAACAAGACAATGACCCAAAACACTGCTCAAAATCTACTCTGACATTTATGCAGAGGAACAAGTACAATGTTATGGAATGACCATCCCAGTCCCCAGACCTGAATATCATTGAAACTCTGTGGGGTGATTTGAAGTTGGCTGTCCATGCTCGGCAACCATCAAACCTAACTGAATTGGATATGTTTTGCAAAGAGGAATGGTCCAAAATACCTTCATCCAGAATCCAGACACTCATTACAGGCTATAGGAAGCGTCTAGAGGCTGTTATTTCTGCTAAAGGAGGCTCTACTAATTATTAAAGCAATATTTCTGTTGGGATGCCCAAATTTATGCACCTGTCTAATTTTGTTTGGATGCATATTGCCCATTTTCTGTTAATCCAATAAACTTAATTTCACTAATAAAATATTGCTGTGTTCTTCAGTTATTTGATAGATCAAAATGAAATTGCTGATCCAAACAACAAATTATTTATAAATGAAAATCATAGATATTGTCAGGGGTGCCTAAACTTTTGCATACAACTGTATATATATATATATATATATATATATATATATATATATATATATATATATATAAATGAATATGTACACATATAAATACATAAATATATATATAATAAAGGGCTGTGTGATGTGGTAGGGGGGGCGGGATCGTAGGTGGGATCGTCCGGGGCGTGCACCGGGGGGGGGGGCGGGCGCGTGCACGGGTAGGGAGCGGGTGGGAACCGCTACACTGCAGAAAAAGATTTTACAAAAAGTGGCAGAGAGGAGGATAAAAAAATAAAATAAAAATGATCTACGGGATCTGAGAGGGGGTGACTTCACAAGGATCCAGCCGCTGCAGACGCGGAAGTGATGACTTGATCCGGGGGAAAACAGAGCATACCAACGAGGTGGGAGTTGGTCTTTGATTTCAGTGAGAAACCTAAAATTGTGAAAAATTTAACATTTTTTTTTTATTTAATCGCATTTGGCTGTGAAATGGTGGCGTGAAATATACCAAAATTGGCCTAGATCAATACTTGGGGTTGTCTACTACACTACACTAAAGCTAAAATTAAACCTACAAGCTCCCTACATGCTTCCTAATTAACCCCTTCACTGCTGGGCATAATACACGTGTGGTGCGCAGTGGCATTTAGCGGACTTCTATTTACAAAAAAGCAACTCCAAAGCCATATATGTCTGCTATTTATGAACAAAGGGAATCCCAGAGAAGCATTTACAACCATTTGTGCCAGAATTGCACAAGCTGTTTGTAAATAATTTCAGTGAGAAACCTAAAGTTTGTGAAAAAATTTGTGAAAAAGTGAACAATTTTTTTTTATTTGATCGCATTTGGCGATGAAATGGTGGCATGAAATATACCAAAATGGGCCTAGATCAATACATTGAGTTGTTTACTAAACAAATATATATATATATATATATATATATACATGTCAAGGGATAGTCAGGGATTCCTGAAAGATATCAGTGTCCCAATGTAACTAGCACTAATTTTGAAAAAAAGTGGTTTGGAAATAGTTAAGTGCTACTTGTATTTATGGCCCTATAACTTGCAAAAAAAGCAAAGAACAAGTAAACATTGAGTATTTCTAAACTCAGGACAAAATTTAGTAACTATTTAGCATTGGTGTTTTTTGGTGGTTGTAGATATGTAACAGATTTTGGGAGTCAAAGTTAGAAAAAGTGTTTTTTTCCTCATATTTTATCATTTTTTATAGTAAATTAAAAGATATGATGAAAATAATGGTATCTTTAGAAAGTCCATTTAATGGCGAGAAAAACGGTATATAATATGTGTGGGTACAGTAAATGAGTAAGAGGAAAATTACAGCTAAACACAAACACCGCAGAAATGTAAAAATAGCCCTGGTCCCAAACGGTCAGAAAATGGAAAAGTACTGTGGTCATTAAGGGGTTAAACATATGCCAGGTTCTCCCTGAGCATTTCGTCCTCTATTGCAAACGTTTACGCAGCAAAGAGCTCTCATTATTTCTATGGGACACAGCTCGTCCCTCGCAGGGTCAGCCCATTTCTTTATAGAATTCCATAAGGGCTGGCCCTGTTTGCGCAAGGCCAATCATGTACAAAAGGGAACTGTCAACTATCCTGATACAATACTATTGGTATGATTGCAATCCACTACCTGAAGTATTGCAAACTTGATAAATGGAGTCCATTGAAACAAACTACAAATCCAAAACAATAATTTGGTTAGCTTTATAAATTCAGGGAAAAAAATTTAAATTATGCTTACCTGATAGTTTTCTTTTCTTCAGATGGAAATAGTCCACAGTTGCCTTCATTACTTTTGGGAAATAAGAACCTGGCCACCAGGAGGAGGCAAAGACACCCCAGCCAAAGGCTTAAATACTCCTCCCACTTTCCTCATCCCCCAGTCATTCTTCTGAGGAACAAGGAACAGTAGAAGAAATTCCAGGGTGAAAAGGTGCCAGAAGAATACAAAATAAGAGATGTCCCACAGGAAAAATACGGGTGGGGAGCTGTTGACTCTTTCCATCTGAAGAAAAGGAAATTATCAGGTAAGCATAATTTAAGTTTTTCTTCATAAATGGAAAGAGTCCACAGCTTTATTCATTACTTTTGGGAAAACAATACCCAAGAGGACACTGAATGTAAAAACAGGAGGTTACAATAGGCGGCCCATTCTGAGGGCACCAGGCCTGAAAAAAACACAACCCAACCAAACCCGCTTCGTCGGAGCCAGGCAAAGAAACTAGAAGGAAAAGGCCCCAAGGACACTGACCCGCATATAGTCTGAAAGCCTAACAAGAGACCGTAAGCAGACTCACTGAGCCAACACTCCTCCAGGAGAACCATCGCCCAGCAGTCGGTCCCCACACAACCCGTACTAGTACAGTACCAAAATCTTTAAAAATGAGAGGACAAGGGTGAACCAAAGGGATACCCAAAAGGTACAGCAAGATCCAATAGATGAAAAGCCCCCTTCAAAGAAGGCCAAGTCCACAGAGACCCGAATGGATCCCGAGAACAAGGGGAGTTGACGCCCAACCCACATTGAGCAACCGGGCATCATCAAGGAGAATAAACATTTCCCAAATATCATGCAACAGCACCAAAAAGACAGCTGAAGACAAAGTCCTCAAAACATCAGAACTCAGAGACTGAGCAAACAGAAAAATTACAAGTAGCAAACTCAGAAATATAAACATCTGAGTCCAGTAACACGCTGCCATCCATAGGAAGGCACAGAGAAAGCACTATCCGTAAAGTGGGTGAACAAAATAACAGATTGTCCAACCTCCAAGGCAGAGGACACACTCCAGGCAATCCAGGCCGCCAGACCTACTCACAGATTACAAAGGGGAAGAGGCACAGAACCTCTAAAACAAAGGCCCACTGGCACCCCCAAGACCTGAGGATGAACAACAGATCTCAGATCCTACACCTAGCCGGACCAGCCCAAGCAACGGCAGATCTGAAAGCAAGGGAGCAGAAAGGAACCCCAAGACCGACCCCCAAAAGTGCGGAAGAATGGACACAGCCAATGCAACCTAAAGACAATCGAGCAGGCGTTAGACCCAAGAGATCTAGCAAAGCCACCCGACAAAGTCTCAATGCAGAACCAGCAGTTTCCCAGATGGAAAGGAACAACTCAAAGAGCAGACCAATCCCCAAACCAGATAAAGCATCTGTTCCAACCTCCCGAACACAGGAGAGGCCCCTAAAAAAGGAACCACACCTCTGTAAGGAGGACAACGAGCCCCCTGAAGAGAAGAGCGTCGAAAAACACCTATCCATAAGACAAGAAGTCATAGGAGCCCATTTATCAAGCTCCGTAAGGAGCTTGTGGGCCCATTTCTGCAGACTCGCCAGAAACAGCAGTTATGAAGCAGCAGTCACAAAGACCGCTGCTCCATAACCCTGTCCACCTGCTCTGAGAAGGCGGACAGGAATCGCCGGAATTCAACCCGATCAAGTACGATCAGGTTGATTGACACCCCCTGCTGGCGGCCCATTGGCCATGAGTCTGCAGGGGGTGGCGTTGCAAGAGCCAAGAGCTGCTGGTGCAATGCTGAATATGGAGAGAGTATTGCTCTCTGCATTCAGCGACGTGTTACGGACCTGATCCGCATTGTCGGATCAGGTCCGCAAGACCTTTAGTAAATAGGCCTCATAGGAAGAACCGAGAGGACACAAGGCCACGTCACTAACGAACACAGAAAGAACCCCTTAAAACACCATCATGATAGCACACATACCAGGCGCAAAGTGACAGCTGAGCAACCGCAAACCTTCCGTTTGCTAGGTAGGAAAGCCCACCATCAGGTCACATTAGTTGGCTGTCCCAAGGGGGCCATATCGTCCGGCACAAGACAAGCCCCAAGGAGCCCCAGCTCTCAGTAAATCTGGCCAAGTTGTAAAACAGAACAGCCAGAACACGGGCTAAACCTAAGTACCCCAAAAACTGGAACCACTAGAGGCAGTCCTAGGATCATAAGGTCCGGTAACATCCCACAGCGGGATCCACAAAGAGAAAACGCAGAGTAAAACCCTCAACAACTGGAATCACAGGACAAGAAGCCCTGATCCCACAAATGATTAGAATAAACAATCTTCCAGGAACATAAATCCCTCGTCTGATATAAAAAAACAGACCTCCCAGGGAAAAATCCAGAAAACCCTGGATAACAAGAGCAAGAAGCCCTTGCAAGTCCCGACCCAAAGGAAAGAGACCAACTCTTGCAGAAGCCCAACACTCCAAAGAGCCAAGGCCATAAAAGGACACTAGAGCTAACAGGCATCCAAGCAACAGTAACATGATTGTGCTTGATAAGAGCGGCTAATCCACCTAAAGGGACACAAGGCACTGCTCATTTTATCAACCTCGCAAGGAGGAAGGCTGAGTAGACCCAACCAGGGATCGAACTAGGAACCCTTGGATTGCTACAGTACAGAGTAGCCACAGAGCATTAGTATGCTGAGCTAGCTGTCCAGCTAGCCACAAGCTCCAGACACAAGGGGAACAGTGAGGACAAGTCACCCGAACAAAGCAACATCAAACCTCCATATCACCTCAAATTCAAAGTCAGAGGACAGTAAAACAGGCGCTTGGATGCCACCTGGATGGCAATACCAGAACCAAATGAGTGGAAAACCACTAGGACCTCTTCTATCCCAAGAAGGAGATGCAGAGCATTCCCAACACCGGGAATGACCCCTTAACCAGAGCCCAAAAAGACCTCCCTGTCTAATGTCCTGAAAAAGGAAAAACTAACTCCAGAAGGGAATCCAAGTCCCCCAAAGGTGATGCATCCACAAGGAGAAACGGACAAAGTCCAAGAAGGTTTTAAAGAAGAAGAGAGCCACTAAAGGAACCAGTCCAAAAAGGACAATTTCCTAAAGCAACACAGCCCCGACCGGCAGAAAAGAGGCACTAAACCTTCTAATTTCCCCACCACGTGGGAAGAAATACTCTAGGCTCTGAGGGTATCGGAAGCAACAGAGAGTGAAACAGCAAAATTCACTGACCCAGTTACCAGAGAGATGGCTATTTAGGACTGAAACAATCCAGAGAGCTGAACAGACCCTCAAGTCCTTTTGAGAATGCTTAGCTGAAACTTGTAAAACAAATAACAAGAAACATAGGCCTAGATTTGGAGTTTGGCGTTAGCCGTGAAAACCAGCGTTAGAGGCTCCTAACGCTGGTTTTAGGCTACCTCCGGTATTTGGAGTCACTCAAAATAGGGTCTAACGCTCACTTTTCAGCCGCGACTTTTCCATACCGCAGATCCCCTTACGTAAATTGCGTAGCCTATCTTTTCAATGGGATCTTTCTAACTCCGGTATTTAGAGTCGTGTCTGAAGTGAGCGTTAGAAATCTAACGACAAAACTCCAGCCGCAGGAAAAAAGTCAGTAGTTAAGAGCTTTCTGGGCTAACGCCGGTTTATAAAGCTCTTAACTACTGTACTCTAAAGTACACTAACACCCATAAACTACCTATGTACCCCTAAACCGAGGTCCCCCCACATCGCCGACACTCGATTAAATTTTTTTAACCCCTAATCTGCCGACCGCCACCTACGTTATACTTATGTACCCCGAATCTGCTGCCCCTAACACCGCCGACCCCTATATTATATTTATTAACCCCTAACCTGCCCCCCACAACGTCGCAGCCAGCTACCTACAATAATTAACCCCTAATCTGCCGACCGCAAAGCGCCGCCACCTACGTTATACTTATGTACCCCTAATCTGCTGCCCCTAACACCGCCGACCCCTATATTATATTTATTAACCCCTAATCTGCCCCCCTCAACGTCGCCTCCACCTGCCTACACTTATTAACCCCTAATCTGCCGAGCGGACCGCACCGCTATTATTATAAAGTTATTAACCCCTAATCCGCCTCACTAACCCTATAATAAATAGTATTAACCCCTAATCTGCCCTCCCTAACATCGCCAACACCTAACTTCAAACATTAACCCCTAATCTGCCGACTGGAGCTCACCGCTATTCTAATAAATGTATTAACCCCTAAAGCTAAGTCTAACCCTAACACTAACACCCCCCTAAATTAAATATAATTTAAATCTAACGAAATAAATTAACTCTTATTAAATAAATTATTCCCATTTAAAGCTAAATACTTACCTGTAAAATAAATCCTAATATAGCTACAATATAAATTATAATTATATTATAGCTATTTTAGGATTAATATTTATTTTACAGGTAACTTTGTATTTATTTTAACCAGGTACAATAGCTATTAAATAGTTAAGAACTATTTAATAGCTAAAATAGTTAAAATAATTACAAAATTACCTGTAAAATAAATCCTAACCTAAGTTACAATTAAACCTAACACTACACTATCAATAAATGAATTAAATAAACTACCTACAATTACCTACAATTAACCTAACACTACACTATCAATAAATTAATTAAATACAATTCCTACAAATAAATACAATTAAATAAACTAGCTAAAGTACAAAAAATAAAAAAGAACTAAGTTACAAAAAATAAAAAAATATTTACAAACATAAGAAAAATATTACAACAATTTTAAATTAATTACATCTACTCTAAGCCCCCTAATAAAATAACAAAGCCCCCCAAAATAAAAAAATGTCCTACCCTATTCTAAATTACTAAAGTTCAAAGCTCTTTTACCTTACCAGCCCTGAACAGGGCCCTTTGCGGGGCATGCCCCAAGAAGTTCAGCTCTTTCGCCTGTAAAAAAAACATACAATACCCAAGCCCCCCAACATTACAACCCACCACCCACATACCCCTAATCTAACCCAAACCCCCCTTAAATAAACCTAACACTAAGCCCCTGAAGATCTTTCTACCTTATCTTCACCATACCAGGTTCACCGATCGATCCAGAAGAGCTCCTCCGATGTCCTGATCCAAGCTCAAGCGGGGGGCTGAAGAGGTCCATGATCCGGCTGAAGTCTTCATCCAAGCGGGGCAGAAGAGGTCTTCCATCCGATTGAAGTCTTCATCCAAGCGGGATCTTCTATGGTCATCCATCCGGAGCGGAGCGGCAGGATCCTGAAGACCTCAGACGCGGAACATCCATCCTGGCCGACGACTGAACGACGAATGACGGTTCCTTTAAATGACGTCATCCAAGATGGCGTCACTCGAATTCCGATTGGCTGATAGGATTCTATCAGCCAATCGGAATTAAGGTAGGAATATTCTGATTGGCTGATGGAGTCAGCCAATCAGAATCAAGTTCAATCCGATTGGCGGATCCGATCAGCCAATCAGATTGAGCTCGCATTCTATTGGCTGATCGGAACAGCCAATAGAATGTGAGCTCAATCTGATTGGCTGATTGGATCAGCCAATCGGATTGAACTTGATTCTGATTGGCTGATTCCATCAGCCAATCAGAATATTCCTACCTTAATTCCAATTGGCTGATAGAATCCTATCAGCCAATTGGAATTCGAGGGACGCCATCTTGGATGACGTCATTTAAAGGAACCGTCATTCGTCGTTCAGTCGTCGACCAGGATGGATGTTCCGCGTCGGAGGTCTTCAGGATCCTGCCGCTCCGCTCCGGATGGATGACCATAGAAGATCCCGCTTGGATGAAGACTTCAATCGGATGGAAGACCTCTTCTGCCCCGCTTGGATGAAGACTTCAGCCGGATCATGGACCTCTTCAGCCCCCCGCTTGGGCTTGGATCAGGACATCGGAGGAGCTCTTCTGGACAGATCGGTGAACCCGGTGAGGTGAAGACAAGGTAGGAAGATCTTCAGGGGCTTAGTGTTAGGTTTATTTAAGGGGGGTTTGGGTTAGATTAGGGGTATGTGGGTGGTGGGTTGTAATGTTGGGGGGCTTGGGTATTGTATGTTTTTTTTTACAGGCAAAAGAGCTGAACTTCTTGGGGCATGCCCCGCAAAGGGCCCTGTTCAGGGCTGGTAAGGTAAAAGAGCTTTGAACTTTAGTAATTTAGAATAGGGTAGGGCATTTTTTTATTTTGGGGGGCTTTGTTATTTTATTAGGGGGCTTAGAGTAGGTGTAATTAGTTTAAAATTGTTGTAATATTTTTCTTATGTTTGTAAATATTTTTTTATTTTTTGTAACTTAGTTCTTTTTTATTTTTTGTACTTTAGCAAGTTTATTTAATTGTATTTATTTGTAGGAATTGTATTTAATTAATTTATTGATAGTGTAGTGTTAGGTTAATTGTAGGTAATTGTAGGTAGTTTATTTAATTAATTTATTGATAGTGTAGTGTTAGGTTTAATTGTAACTTAGGTTAGGATTTATTTTACAGGTAATTTTGTAATTATTTTAACTATTTTAGCTATTAAATAGTTCTTAACTATTTAATAGCTATTGTACCTGGTTAAAATAAATACAAAGTTACCTGTAAAATAAATATTAATCCTAAAATAGCTATAATATAAATATAATTTATATTGTAGCTATATTAGGATTTATTTTACAGGTAAGTATTTAGCTTTAAATAGGAATAATTTATTTAATAAGAGTTAATTAATTTCGTTAGATTTAAATTATATTTAACTTAGGGGGGTGTTAGTGTTAGACTTAGCTTTAGGGGTTAATACATTTATTAGAATAGCGGTGAGCTCCAGTCGGCAGATTAGGGGTTAATGTTTGAAGTTAGGTGTCGGCGATGTTAGGGAGGGCAGATTAGGGGTTAATACTATTTATTATAGGGTTAGTGAGGCGGATTAGGGGTTAATAACTTTATAATAATAGCGGTGCGGTCCGGTCGGCAGATTAGGGGTTAATAAGTGTAGGCAGGTGGAGGCGACGTTGTGGGGGGCAGATTAGGGGTTAATAAATATAATATAGGGGTCGGCGATGTTAGGGCAGCAGATTAGGGGTACATAGGGATAATGTAAGTAGCGGCGGTTTACGGAGCGGCAGATTAGGGGTTAATAATAATATGCAGGGGTCAGCGATAGCGGGGGCGGCAGAATAGGGGTTAATAAGTGTAAGGTTAGAGGTGTTTAGACTTGGGGTACATGTTAGAGTGTTAGGTGCAGACGTAGGAAGTGTTTCCGCATAGCAAACAATGGGGCTGCGTTAGGAGCTGAACGCGGCTTTTTTGCAGGTGTTAGGTTTTTTGTCAGCTCGAACAGCTCCATTGTTTCCTATGGGGGAATCGTGCACGAGCACGTTTTTGAGGCTGGCCGCTTGCGTAAGCAACTCTGGTATCGAGAGTTGAAGCTGCGTTAAATATGCTCTACGCTCCTTTTTTGGAGCCTAACGCAGCCTTTATGTGGACTCTCAATACCAGAGTTATTTTTATGGTGCGGCCAGAAAAAAGCCGGCGTTAGCTACGCGGGTCGTTACCGACAAAACTCCAAATCTAGGCCATAAATAATGTTGAGAGCACTGAGAACCCCAAACTGACCAGCAAGGTATAATAGGTGCCACGTGTCTGAATAAGTCGCGAGACAGGATATATGAACCCATGCAGGACCAGCCTGCAACCAAGGTCATAACTGCCAAGCTGCTAAATCCGCCCCAGAGAGGGAGGAAGAAAAAACAGACAAACATGGGACTAACGTGTCCCAAACAACGTCCGTAGAAGCAAACAGCGAGTATCGATCCCAGAGAAAGTTCCCGCAGAAAACATAGCATGAAAAAGAAAAAGAAAAATTCATCCTAACCGGATAAAATAAAATGACAGGCAACCCGAGAGTTAATGCCCAAGAAGAACAGAAAGATCCGCAGGACCAGTCTAACGGAAACCCTGTCCTTCCAACAATAACAAGACTTAAAGGAGATTACTTCATCCCCCCCATGTCTAACGAGGCGAGCCATTTGAAGGAGAAGACTGATGAGTCCCATAACCGAGAAGGATAGGGTCCCCAAACAGCTTAAAAACGTGTATGAGTAGAACACGAAGGCGAGCCAGCCTGTAATGAAAGGCACAACACTCAGGAACAGTTACACCCACAGGGAACTGCACATGCCCTCCTGTGGCCGAGAGACCTAGGGCAATCGGGCACGAGCACAATCGCAAATAAACATCTGTACTTTGTAGACGCGCAAGCGCCAAAAGTATGTAAAAGGGAAAAAGTGCCACAACCTCCGGGGGGAACAATCCACCCTCCGAGGAGAAAAAAACATAACATGGGTTACCCGCATGTGTAGTAGTAGGGAGCGGTAGGGAACTCGCCTCTCGGAAGACAGGGCTCAGCAGTCCCTTGAATCCCCGAGCCCAAGGAACAAGGTGCTCTAGAATAGCCTAAAGAACATAACTGACTGACCTGAGTCAATGGGGACAATTCACATTTGTCACAGGACGAAGAATCCAAATCAGAAAGTTGAACAATCTCAACATCAGCATCCTCCATAACTGGATAAGGGATTCCAAAAAATGGACTAAACATGAAACATTTTAAACGGCATCTGACACCTACAATGGCTGGGGCACTCACCACCTCCTATGAACCAGACACCAGCGGACTAGAATTTTCCGTCGCCACACAGACAGGAATGTGGAAATGGGAAACCAGAACTTAAACACGCCCGGTCACAAGGTAAACCGTACAGTCCAAAAAAAGTGCGCCCGACCATAAAGTTGCATCATTTTGAAAGGCCGTTATGTTCCAAAAGCCACAAACCCAGTTAACACTACACATACGCAGATTGAATCACATAACAAACATGATTAAAAAAACCTTGTTCAATAATCCCCCTCAGGAGATATTAACCCTTGATTCCAAGATACTAAAGGAGTCTCACTGAGACCCTGTATTTTTCATGTGAGTTCGCATGAACAAATGAGTTACAGACAATCATGAATAAGTAAAATTAAACGATCTTACCGGAATCTATGCCATGGAAACAAGAAAATGGCCCTAAAAGTGTGACAGATAGTAGCCTCACCTCCACCATGTACCTGAAAGAAGAAAGCAGGCAGTGAAGTGAAGTTTGACAACGCCCATTGCTTGTGGAGTTGTAAAAATGAGTCGGGATGGTTTCGCAGAAAGACTCCTTCTGCATCTCCGGACTCTAACTTTCATCCAAGCCCTCACTGTCGAAGAGTTCTACCCTCCATAAGAGACAAAACAATCTTCTGACACTTCTCTGCCAACCTCCTGGGACTAGGCGCAAAGAATGACTGGGGGATGAGGGAAGTGGGAGGAGTATTTAAGCATTTGGCTGGGGTGTCTTTGCCTTCTCCTGGTGGCCAGGTTTTTCTTTCCCAAAAGTAATGAATGCAGCTGTGGACTCTTTCCATTTATGAAGAAAAACTGAATAATATCAATGTAAATAAAACTCAAGGTTCAGATTGAAAACACCCAAGGGTTAAACTTTTACTTTGAGTGTATTCACTGCTTTTAACACTGTTTTTAATGCTGTAATCGCAATTGTATTTCAGTTGTTTTATATATCTGTATTGTTTATGTGATTACATTTTCACATTTTAACTTTTATGTTTTATATATATATTTTACATATCCTATTAATCTGATACTACATATCCAAGCTCTTATATTAGCAAGACCCATTTGAGTCATTATCCTCTCAGAATTTACTTTAGTCTAACCCACATAAGGTTTCTAAGCTATCTGCGTGTCCTGTTTAATAGCAATTTTAGAGTATATTGGAGCACATTTGGGGGCTCCTTCTATCTTTGTATTAATTTAGAACCCTATTTGTCCAGTTTTCAGCTTATAACTATACATTTAGGGCGCGATCCGATATAGATCGTAGTTTGCGGCGCAAGCGAGAGAACCCGCGTCGCCCGCAGTTTCAGCTCGCAACTCGAGCTATCCCATATACTGCGCCGTCAGATGCTAAAGTGCCGTAAGTTAGATAAACCAGCGATGTCCAGAAATCTGCGCAAGTACAAATTTCTGGCGTCGCCAGTGACTTGCGGCACGTTAGAAACTGCCGGCGCCTACAAAACCTGACTAAAGTCTAAATCACCCGCACTGTCTAACACGCCTCCCTAACATAGCCCGACACGTCTAACCCTCTATCCGCTATCCCCCCTCACTATCCTAACAATAACAATGTATTAACCCCTAAACCGCCGCTACCTAATAAAGTTATTAACCCCTAAACCGCCGCCAGCTATAGTAAATCTATAACCCCCTAAAGTGAGCCCCTAATACCGCCGCCATCTACCTTACCTACCCCCTAAAGTGAGCCCCTACCCCGCCGCTATCTATTTTAAAATTATTAACCCCTAATCTAATCCCCCTACCCCGCCGCCATCTATATTAAATTATTTAACCCCTAAAACACTAAACTATCCCTACCACTAAACCTAAGTCTAACCCTACAAATAGCCCTGAAAAGGGCTTTTTGCGTGGCATTGCCCCAAAGTAACAGCTCTTTTGACAGCCCTTAACAAGGCTTTTTGCAGGGCATGCCCCAAAGAATTCAGCTCTTTTGCCAGCCCTTAAAGTGATGGTAAACTCACTATAATGACAATGCTATTTCCTAAAGCTTTTATTTCAAATATACCTTGTATATTCTTATTTCTTTACTAATCAATGTTTAAGACAGAGTAAATTACTTTTTTTATTTGCAGGATTGCCTGTCCCTGGCCGCCTCCGTGTAAAAAATACTGATTGTGAAATTTGATTGACATATGGCACATCCAATAGCAGATGCACCATACGCCCTATGTATTTGATCTTCAGCACGCTCCCGTGCCGCTACTTTGAGGGCTCTGAATTAGCAATGCACACTGCGCAAGTGCAGTTATCAGATGAGCCGACAGCGGCCTCATGTAAACAAACTGTTATGTGAGGGATATGCACATCTATATGTGAGGGATATGCACATCTATATGTGAGGGATATGCACATCTATATGTGAGGGATATGCACATCTATATGTGAGGGATATGCACATCTATATGTGAGGGATATGCACATCTATATGTGAGGGATATGCACATCTATATGTGAGGGATATGCACATCTATATGTGAGGGATATGCACATCTATATGTGAGGGATATGCACATCTATATGTGAGGGATATGCACATCTATATGTGAGGGATATGCACATCTATATGTGAGGGATATGCACATCTATATGTGAGGGATATGCACATCTATATGTGAGGGATATGCAAATCTATATGTGAGGGATATGCACATCTATATGTGAGGGATATGCACATCTATATGTGAGGGATATGCACATCTATATGTGAGGGATATGCACATCTATATGTGAGGGATATGCACATCTATATGTGAGGGATATGCACATCTATATGTGAGGGATATGCACATCTATATGTGAGGGATATGCACATCTATATGTGAGGGATATGCACATCTATATGTGAGGGATATGCACATCTATATGTGAGGGATATGCACATCTATATGTGAGGGATATGCACATCTATATGTGAGGGATATGCACATCTATATGTGAGGGATATGCAGCTTTGGTGCAGCTTTGGAGGATTGTGTGAGATCTCGTGTTTTTTTAAAGCAAAAAGTTATCAGGCACTGAAGAATTATAGGAAGTGAAATATCCCCTATTTATAGTGTTCTAGATTGTGAAGAGTATTTACTAATTATCAAGGGGTGTGACATCTATATGTGAGGGATATGCAGTTATTCCCACTATGAGCTTAGCTTTGATCCTACCACAATGCATGCCCGGACAATGCATAACCTGCACCAAGCTAAACAAGCCGCACTCACCGTTAGTTCTACCTCCCTGAGCGGGAGAGCTGCGTCTGTTATCAGACGAGCCGACAGCGGCCTCATGTAAACAGTCTGTTTACATGAGGCCGCTGTCGGCTCATCTGATAACTGCACTTGCGCAGTGTGCATTGCTAATTCAGAGCCCTCAAAGCAGCGGCACGGGAGCGTGCTGAAGATCAAATACATAGGGCGTATGGTGCATCTGCTATTGGATGTGCCATATGTCAATCAAATTTCACAATCAGTATTTTTTACACGGAGGCGGCCAGGGACAGGCAATCCTGCAAATAAAAAAAGTAATTTACTCTGTCTTAAACATTGATTAGTAAAGAAATAAGAATATACAAGGTATATTTGAAATAAAAGCTTTAGGAAATAACATTGTCATTATAGTGAGTTTACCATCACTTTAAAAGGGCTTTTGGCGGGGCTTTGTCACAAAGTAAACTGCTCTTTTGCCTACAATCTACATCCCCCTACACCGCGGCCACCTATAATAAATGTATTAACCCCTAATCTAATCCCCCTACACCGCCGCCAGCTATATTCACTATATTAACCCTAATTATATTAGGGTTAATATAGTTAATATAGTTATTATATTATATATATTAACTATATTAACCCTAATTATATTAGGGTTAATATAGTTAATATCATTATTATATTATATATATATATAAAGTATAATAACCCTATCTAACTCTAACATCCCTAACTAAACTCTTATTAAAATAAATCTAATATTAATATTATTAATTAAAATATTCCAATTTAAATCTAAATACTTACCTATAAAATAAACCCTAAGATAGCTACAATATAATTAATAATTACATTATAGCTATGTTAGGGTTTATATTTATTTTACAGGTAAATTGTTAATTATTTTAACTAGGTATAATAGCTATTAAATAGTTATTACCTATTTAATAGCTACCTAGTTAAAATAATTACCCAATTACCTGTAAAATAAATCCTAACCTAAGTTACAAATACACCTACACTATCAATAAATTAAATAAACTACAAATATCTATCCAAAAATACAATTAAACTAAACTAAATTACAAAAAAAAAAACACTAAATTACAAAAAATAAAAAAAAGATTACAAGATTTTTAAGCTAATTACACCTATTCTAAGCCCCCTAATAAAATAATAAAGCCCCCCAAAATAAAAATATTCCCTACCCTATTCTAAATTAAAAAAAGTTCAAAGCTCTTTTACCTTACCAGCCCTTAAAAGGGCCTTTTGTGGGGGCATGCCCCAAAGAAAACTGCTCTTTTGCCTGCAAAAAAAAAAACACAATACCACCCCCCAACATTACAACCCACCACCCACATACCCCTAATCTAACCCAAACCCCCCTTAAATAAACCTAACACTACCCCCCTGAATCTCCCTACCTTGTATTCACCCAGCCGGGCCGAACTCCTCATCCGATCCAGGCGATGTTTTTCAGCAAGCGGCAGTGAAGTCTTCTTCCATCCGGGCGATGTCTTGAAGCAAGCGGCAGAGAGTCTTCTTCCATCGGCGATGTCTTCAAGCAAATCGGCATCTTCAATCTTCTTTCTTCGCTCCTCCGCCGCGGAGCATCCTTCCGGCACGACGACTTCCCGACGAATGAGGTTCCTTTAAATGACGTCATCCAAGATAGCGTCCGTCGAATTCCGATTGGCTGATAGGATTCTATCAGCCAATCGGAATTAAGGTAGAAAAATCTGATTGGTTGATTGAATCAGCCAATCAGATTTAAGTTCAATCCGATTGGCTGAACCAATCAGCCAATCGGATTGAACTTGAATCTGATTGGCTGATTAGGGGTTAAATACTTTATTAGGGATTGTGGCGGGGGATCGCGGTTGACAGGGAGATAGACATTGCGCATGCGTTAGGTGTTAGGTTTTATTTAGCAGATCGCGGATGACAGGGAGATAGACATTGCACATGCGTTAGGTGTTAGGTTTATTTTAGCAGATCGTGGTTGACAGGGAGATAGACATTGCGCATGCGTTAGGTGTTAGGTTTATTTTAGCAGCCAGTTTAGGGAGTTACGGGGCTCCAATAGTCAGCGCAAGGCTTCTTACGGCTGCTTTTTGTGGCGAGGTGAAAATGGAGTAAGATTTCTCCATTTTCGCCACATAAGTCCTTACGCTGTATATTGGATACCAAACTGCGCGGGTTTGGTATACCTGCCTATGGCCCAAAAAACTACGGGCGACGGCAGAAATATACGCGCGTAACTTCTAGGTTACGCCGTATATAGGATACCAAACCCGCGCAAATATTGGCGTCACCGACTTTTGCGGGCGCCGATTTTTATCGTATCGACCCCTTAGTCTTTTCAGATGCCACTTATATCCTGTTTGCCCTTAGTGTATGTATGTATGGGGTACTTGTAAAGCGCGGCTAATCACCCGTAAGGGTCTCAAGGCGCTGCTCATTTTATCGACCTCGGAAGGATGAAAGGCTGAGTGGACCTTGCCAGGGATCGAACCTGCAACCCTTGGGTTGCTACAGAGCTCAGCCATAGTGCCTTAGCATGCTGAGCTATCTGTCCGGCTGTTAGTGCAATTTTGTGTACTTAAGGTCAGATATTCTATAACAGCAAAACACAAGAGCAGTGGCATTCTGGGATCCCAGTGCTCTAGAATTTCCCAGATTAACAGCGAGGGAGAAACAGAGTCCACCACCATGCTGCCTGTAGTAGAAGATGCAGAGACTGCTGACACGAACATAAGAGCTACTGAAAGTAGCGTTACCTTTCCCTGGATCATTGGCAACGACATCAAGGTAAACCAACAAGCCCTTACATCTAATAAGGCAATTGGAGAGAGTACACTACAGAGAACTTTTGCTAAAAGTCTCCCCCAAGGCCAAGGTGCTATGTGGCCTCTTAGGGAAATTCACATAATGATATTGCCTCCAAGTGGATCTCTAACCACATAACTATCGCAACTTAAATGGGAGCCGGATAATACACCTAACGTTTTAGGGAACCACTTTTCACTGTTGCCTGCCAGAGTGGGGTAGCTGTGTGGTGTCTTCTATGGGACTCATGTTTTATCCAGAGTTCTTCTGCCTCATTTTAGTTTGTATTAATAGGACATATAGCTGCCTGTTTTTTCTCACAGCTGAAAGCCTCATGCATCTACACATGTTTTCTTTTTATATGAGCTTAAGGTTATGTTTGCAATGTGATGGGTTGCAATGTTCAGTTAAAATAGTTTATACTACACTTTAAGGTTGGCCAGCTACAGACCATAGTTAGAATCAAACATATAGGAATCACACATTGGAATCATTGGGCACTGGATTTTGTGAATCTCACTACTTATGTCAATCTAACAAAATGTTCAATTACAACTTATGATCACCCACTTAAGGATTCTATGGCTCATCTCTTAATACTTAACTCCTTAGGACATCACATCCATTTTATAATCACAGGTCCTTAGCACTAATCATGTATATACACTGCAGTATGCCCACACCTTAAGCATAACACTACTTATGTACTTCTTTAAAGGGACACTGAACCCAATTTTTTCTTTTGTGATTCAGATTTTAAGCAACTTTCTAATTTACTCCTATTGTAAAAAAAATCTTCATTCTCTTGGTATCTTTTTTGAAAAGCAAGAATGTAAGTTTAGATGCCGGCCCATTTTTGGTGAACAACCTGGGTTGTTCTTGCTGATTGGTGGATAAATTCACCCACCAATAAACAAGTGTTGTCCAGTATTCTAAACCAAAAATTGTCTGGCTCCTTAACTTAGATGCCTTCTTTTTCAAATAAAGATAGCAAGAGAACGAAGAAAAATTGATAATAGGAGTAAATTAGAAAATTGCTTAAAATTGCATTCTCTATCTAAATCACGAAAGAAAAAATTTGGGTTCAGTGTCCGTTTAATGTTCATACCAACAAGCTTATACAGCCTCCTTTATTTGTATTTATACCTAAGTACACAATAGCTCTCAGATACCATTAATATCTCAAGAACTCTAGTTTAGCACTTTGAACTGACGAATTGCTGCCAGCGGCCAGACAGCGTGATGTTTACCTTTATACCTGTAGAGTTTGATAGTGGAACTTCGGCCAATCTAACGTGAGCTTTTACAGACCTTACATTTCCTCCTTTGAACGTTTCAGGTATGCCTGTAATTGAAGTTGTGTTATAATATAATAATAGGATTTTTAATAGGAGACCAATTAACCTCCCCTGTGTTGGTAACAGTTAAGCCCCCATTCTATAGTAAACTTGTAGCCCATACATACAGCTAGATTACGAGTTGTGCGTTAGGCTGAAAAAGCAGCGTTAACAGGTCCTAACGCTGCTTTTTCACTACCGCTGCTATTACGAGTCTTGCAGGTTTAGGGGCACCGCACACCTTTTTGGCCTTACCGCAAAACGACTTACGTAAACTTCGTAAAGTCTTTTTTCAATGGAACTTCCATAGCGCCGGTATTACGAGTCTGTCCTGGGAGGCCAAAAAGTGAGCGGTACACCCTACCCCGTCAAGAGTCCTAACGCATTTAAAAGTCAGTAGTTAAGAGTTTTATGGTACAATGCCGTAACATAAAACTCATAACTAAAGTGCTAAAAAGTACACTAACACCCATAAACTACCTATTAACCCTTAAACCGAGGCCCTCTCGCATCGCAAGCACTAAAATAAAATTTTGAACCCCTAATCTGCCGCTCCGGACATCACCGCAACTATAATAAAAATATTAACCCCTAAACCCCTAAATCGCTGCACTCCCGCCTCGCAAACACTAGTTAAATATTATTAACCCCTAATCTGCCGTCCCTAACATCGCCGCCACCTACCTACATTTATTAACCCCTAATCTGCCGCCCCTAACATCGCTGCCACTATACTAAATGTATTAACCCCTAAACCTAAGTCTAACCCTAACCCTAACACCCCCTAACTTAATTATAATTACAATAAATCTAAATAAATATTAATATTATTACCTAAATAATTCCTATTTAAAACTAAATACTTACCTATAAAATAAACCCTAAGCTAGCTACAATATAACTAATAGTTACATTGTAGCTATCTTAGGGTTTATTTTTATTTTACAGGTAGAATAGTTATTAAATAGTTATTAACTATTTACTAACTACCTAGCTAAAATAAATACAAAAGTACCTGTAAAATAAAACCTAAACAAAGTTACAATAACACCTAACACTACACTATAATTAAATAAATTAACTAAATTAACAACAATTAAATAAATTAAATTAGCTAAAGTACAAAAAAAACCCACTAAATTACAGAAAATAATAAACAAATTACAGATCTTTAAACTAATTACACCTAATCTAATAGCCCTATCAAAATAAAAAAGCCACCCCAAAATAAAAAAAAAAACCCTAGCCTAAACTAAACTATCAATAGTCCTTAAAAGGGCCTTTTGCGGGGCATTGCCCCAAAGTAATCAGCTCTTTTACCTATAAAAAAAATACAAACAACCCCCCAACAGTAAAACCCACCACCCACACAACCAACCCCCCAAATAAAATACTAACTAAAAAAAATCTAAGCTCCCCATTGCCCTGAAAAGGGCATTTGGATGGGCATTGCCCTTAAAGGGCAGTTAGCTCTTTTGCAGCCCAAACCCTAATCTAAAAAATAAAACCACCCAATACACCCTTAAAAAAACCTAACACTAACCCCCTGAAGATCAACTTACTGTTCTGAAGACCGGACATCCATCCTCACGGAAGCTGCAGAAGTCTTCATCCAACCGGGTCAAAGTCCTCAACGAAACTGGGAGAAGTTTTCATCCAAGCCGGGCGAAGTGGACCTCCAGACAGGCAGAAGTCTTCATCCAGACGGCATCTTCTATCTTCATCCATCCAACGTGGAGCGGCTCCATCTTCAAGACATCCGACGAGGAGCATCCTCTTCAAACAAAGTCTTCTTACTGAATGACGGTTCCTTTCAGAACCGTGACGTCCCTTAAATTCTGATTGGCTGATAGAATTCTATCAGCCAATCGGAATTAAGGTTTAAAAAATCCTATTGGCTGATGCAATCAGCCAATAGGATTGAGCTTGCATTCTATTGGCTGATTGGAACAGCCAATAGAATGCAAGCTCAATCCTATTGACTGATTAGATTAGCCAATAGGATTGAACTTCAATCCTATTGGCTGATTGCATCAGCCAATAGGATTTTTTCTACCTTAATTCCGATTGTCTGATAGAATTCTATCAGCCAATCGGAATCTAAGGGACGCCATCTTGGATGACGTCACTTAAAGAAACCGTCATTCAGTAAGAAGACTTTGTTTGAAGAGGATGCTCCACGTCGGATGTCTTGAAGATGGACCCGCTTCGCATCGGATGGAGGAAGATAGAAGATGCCGTCTGGATGAAGACTTCTGCCCATCTGGAGGACCACTTTGCCTGGCTTGGATGAAGACTTCTCTAGGTTTCGTTGAGGACTTCGGCCCGGTTGGATGAAGACTACTGCCGCTTCCTTGAGGATGGATATCCGGTCTTCAGAACAGTAAGTCGATCTTCAGGGGGTTAGTGTTAGGTTTTTTTAAGGGTGTATTGGGTGGGTTTTATTTTTTAGATTAGGGTTTGGGCCGCAAAAGAGCTAACTGCCTGTTTAAAGGGACACTAAACCCAAAAATTTTCTTTCGTGATTAAGAAAGAGAATTCAATTTTAAACAACTTTACAATTTACTTCTATTATCTAATATGCTTTATTTTTTAGATATCCTTTGTTAAAGAAATAGCAATGCACATGGGTGATGCAATAACACGAGGCATCTATGTGCAGGCACCAATCAGCAGCTACTGAGCCTATCTAGATATGCTATTCAGCAAAGAATATCAAGAAAATTAAGCAAAATAGATAATAGAAGTAAATTAGAAAGTTGTTTAAAATGGCATGCTCTATCTAAATCACGAAAGAAAAAATGTGGGTTTAATGTCCCTTTAAGGGCAATGCCCATTCAAATGCCCTTTTCAGGGCAATGGGGAGCTTAGGTTTTTTAGATAGGTTTTTATTTGGGGGGGTTGGTTGGCTGGGTGGTGGGTTTTACTGTTGGGGGGTTGTTTGTATTTTTTTTACAGGTAAAAGAGCTGATTACTTTGGGGCAATGCCCCGCAAAAGGCCCTTTTAAGGGCTATTGATAGTTTAGTTTAGGCTAGTTTTTTTTTTTATTTTGATAGGGCTATTAGATTAGGTGTAATTAGTTTAAAGATCTGTAATTTGTTTTTATGTTCTGTAATTTAGTGGGGGGGTTTTGTACTTTAGCTAATTTAATTGTTGTTAATTTAGTTAATTTATTTAATTATAGTGTAGTGTTAGGTGTTATTGTAACTTGGGTTAGGTTTTATTTTACAGGTACTTTTGTTTTTATTTTAGCTAGGTAGTTATTAAATACTTAATAACTATTTAATAACTATTCTACCTAGTTAAAATAAATACAAAGTTGCATGTAAAATAAAAATAAACCCTAAAATAGCTACAATGTAACTATTAGTTATATTGTAGCTAGCTTAGGGTTTATTTTATAGGTATGTATTTAGTTTTAAATAGGAATTATTTAGGTAATAATATTAATATTTATTTAGATTTATTGTAATTATATTTAAGTTAGGGGGTGTTAGGGTTAGGGTTAGACTTAGGTTTAGGGGTTAATACATTTAGTATAGTGGCGGCGACGTTGGGGGCAGCAGATTAGGGGTTAATAAATGTAGGTAGTTGGCGGCGATGTTAGGGATGGCAGATTAGGGGTTAATAATATTTAACTAATGTTTACAAGGTGAGAATGCGGCGGATTAGGGGTTAATATGTTTATTATAGTGGCAGATTAGGGGTTAATAAGTGTAGGTAGGTTGCTGCGACATTGGGGGCGGCAGATTAGGGGTTAATAAATATAATGTAGGTGTCGGCGATGTTGGGGGCAGCAGATTAGGGGTTCATAAGTATAATGTAGGTGGCGGCGGTGTCCGGAGCGGCAGATTAGGGATTAATAAGTATAATGCAGGTGTCGGCGATGTCGGGGGCAGCAGATTAGGGGTTAATAAGTATAAGATTAGGGGTGTTTAGACTCGGGGTTCATGTTAGGGTGTTAGTTGTAAACATACATTTTATTTCCCCATAGGAATCAATGGGGCTGCGTTACTGAGTTTTACGCTGCTTTTTTGCAGGTGTTAGACTTTTTCTCAGCTGGCTCTCCCCGTTGACTCCTATGGGGAAATCGTGCACAAGCACGTATGACCAGCTCACCGCTGACTTAAGCAGCGCTGGTATTGGAGTGCAGTAAGGAGCACAAGTTTGCTCAACGCTCACTTGTTGCCTTTTAACGCCGGGTTTGTGAAAACCCGTAATACCTGCGCTGCATGTAAGTGAGCGGTGAGACAAAACTGCTTGTTAGCACCCCATAGCTTCTAACGCAAAACTCGTAATACCAGCGCTGTAAGTAAGTGAGCGGTGAGAGAAGCTCGTTAGCACCGCATAGCTCCTAACACAAAACTCGTAATCTGGTTGTTAGTTTGGGAGCCTGCAACAAGGTTTCACTCACAAGCTCCCGCACCTTATATGGATATACTTCCTTTTATTAAGCACCACTATACAACATATTCATATACAGGCAGAGCCCTATCTTGATGCAATACTACCTTGTTACAGTATTATTTGTTAACTCATTCTCTGTTCCATCTCAAACTAATATATAAGGTAGGACCAAAAGTGGCACACTAACCTCTAAGGGAGACATGTTAAGCTTATTCTTCCCCTCCTTACTTGTTGTCAATGCCTGGTCAGGCCAAACGTGGTCTAATGAGTCCCATACGGGAAGTCTCAGTCAGAAGGGGAATATTATGATTATACCTAAAAGCACTGTTAGACACTTATGCTCTGCATGATCATTGAGCAAAATTCTGTATTCCTCTTCTGTATATCGTTTGAAAATTTCAATAAAAACCATTTAAAAACATATATATATAGATAGATAGATAGATAGATAGATAGATAGATAGATAGATAGATAGATAAGAGGATTAATTAGTTGATGTGATTTAATAGGATTTTGTAAAGGTGTTTGAAACAATGCCACATGACATATTATAGCACAAAAGTAAGGGATTAGGAATAGCTTTAAATGTTTGCTCATGGACAAATAACTGGATTAAAGACAGGGAGCAACATGTTGTAGTAAATGGATCATACTCTGATTGGACAAAAGTTCTTAGTGGGGTCCCCAAGGATTGTTACTGAGCCCTGTTATTTTTAATATTTTTATTAATAACTAGGAGGAATTATTAAATATCAGCATCTCTAATTTTGCAGATGGTACAAAATTGTGTAAGGCAGAGCTCGATTATCCCAGGCGCCTGGGCTCCCCTGACGCCTTCAAAATTATGTTTTGCACCTTCATTTTTTTCCCTTATCTGTCCCTATGAACCCTTTTCCCACCCCACACTGCCCTTGGTCCCCCACCAGCCACCAGATTAATTTACTTCCCATTGCGGCTGGCGGCGCCCTGAAGTTTAGACTGTGAGAAAGGGGAGGAGTTTGGAGCTGAAAGCAAGTGCGGGAGAGACAGGGATACAGAAAATAGAACAAATCAAATAATGAAAATACATTGCAAAGTTTGTTTAAAAAAAAATCTGCATTGTTATTTTTTAAAAAAAAAAAAATACTTTGCAATGTACCTTTATTATTTAATTTGCCCTATTTTTTCCTCCAATAATTTTTTCACCCCACATCCCCAGAAATGCTGGAATGCGTTGGCAGATATACATGAGCTCCTGCAGTGATGCAGCAATCACTGTGTAGAATGTTGCATCCCATCATTTGTAGGGCAGTGAAAAAACACAGGAAAAATTGAAGGAACATAATGCAAATCAAATCCTGAAAAAAATAACAAAACTCAACGTTGTGTTTAAAAAACAAACAAATTTTGAAATTTATTTTCATTATATGATTTGCACTATTTTCCTCCAATTTTTTACTGCCCTAGAAAGATGGAATGCAACATTCTACACAGTGACTGCTGGATCACTGCAGGTGTTCATGTATATCTGCCAATGCATTCCAGCATATCTGGGGCAGTGAAAAAACACAGAAAAAAATTGGGAGGAAAATAGGGCAAATCAAATCATGAAAAAATATATTTGTATGTATGTATAACAGCCTCTAGACACTTCCTATAGCCTGTAATGAGTGTGTGGATTCTGGATGAAGGTATTTTGGACCATTCCTGCTTGCAAAACATCTTCAGTTCAGTTAGGTTTATGGTTGCCGAGCATGGACAGCTCGCTTCAAATCACCCCACAGATTTTCAATGATATTCAGGTCTGGGGACTGGGATGGCCATTCCATAACATTGTACTTGTTCCTCTGCATAAATGCCAGAGTAGATTTTGAGCAGTGTTTTGGGTTGTTGTCTTGTTGAAATATCCAGCCCCGGCGTAACTTCCACTTTGTGACTGATTCCTCAACATTATTCAACAGTATCTGCTGATTTTGAGTGGAATCCATGCTTTATGTTTAAATCTTTTTATTATGGGTAACCGCAATCTTCACATCTGTGGAACAACTATTATACATATAACTTAACATTTAGGGAAGGATGAATAAGAAGAAATTGTTACAGCATATGAGTTAAATATCTATATCTCTATGTAGGAATTTCAATTTCACTAGTCGACCGGAGCATTAGGTTTATCCAGCTTCTTCATAACAATAAGTCTCTAAGTGTATATTGAATCATACCTTCCCTCCGTTTCCAGGTGATTCCAAGATGTGTTAACCCATGTTTATCAATATTCTTAACACTATAACGGAAGATTACCAAAAATTCTATATCATTAAAAAAATAAATTTAACAAGTAACAGGACCTAAACTGTACTCCTTAAGGTCTCTCTAGAATTATTGACACCAGCTTAGGTATAGAAAAACAAATAACAAAGCAGAAAAATAAAAATAAAAAACAAAAAAAGGTGAAATGGATTGCCGGGAGTCTCCTCTTTTTCTCCCTCCCCAGGTCAGCCGTCAAATCCCCCCTCCTCCAAACTACGGGAAACTATCTCAGTCTAAGTGGTTGATGGTCTGTTCAGTGTCCAGTAAAACCAGATCTTTTCAAATTGTGCTTGTGTGTCTAGCATCCGTGAAGCGGATTCATACATTCGGTATGTTAGGGAAATTTTATTGTGAACTTCCTCCCAAGGGGGCGCTGAGGTTTTCCAGTATTTTGCAATACAGGTTCTATTGACCGTACAAATGATTCTAATAAATGTATTTATCTGCTTGTTGAACTGAGGTAATGGAATATGTAGGAGAGCTTGCATGCGACCCTCAACTTTAACAAGATTCCCAGTACTGGCACTGGTCACACAGCCCCACAGCTCCACAGCATGATGAAACATCCACCAAATTTTACTGTGGGTTGCAAGTGTTTGTCTTGGAACGCTGTGTTCCTTTGATGCCATGCATAACGCCCCTTGTTATGACCAAATAACTCAATCTTTGTTTCATCAGTCCATATCACCTTCTTAAAAAAATGAATCTGGGGGGGCGGAGCCAGCTAGCCTAGAGAGCAGACGTGGTTGATCATAGCTCCTGCCGATAGTGCAAATTAAAGAATTAAAAACTAATATTTTTACAAATAAAATAACCCCAGATCATCCTCTCAGCCGAGGGATCAGCTAGATCTTCATTGGTGAGCCCGCAAAGTGTGAGATCTGTGGAGGTCGAGGGGTCTGGGAGTTCAGGCCAGAATCCCCGGAGCGGATGCGACTCCTTACAGTAAAGGATCCCCCACCACTGAGTAGCCAGCGGTATCAGCCCAGAACCTCGAGTGCCGTGGAGACCGTCATCAGTTAAGATCTGGACACCGGACCGGACATCAGACCGACTTTTTGAGAGCCGCTAGGACCCACGCAGCACCGCGCTGCGCACTTCCATGCACCAGGCAGTACCCTTCAGTTTTCAAGATGGAGGTTTCAATCCACGCAGTACAAGCCTTGCTGGAGGAGTTTGAGGCTGCAATCCTATCTAGATTTGACCGCCTATTAGTGACAATACAGTCGGTCCATACTCACGGCCATACTGCTAGGGCAGCAACAGCAGAGGAGGAGGGCCCTGTTGAACAACTTGTGGACTTGCCATGTCTCCCCAGTCAGACGCCAGCAGTGAGTAGAGGTCTGACCCTCTTAGGGACTGCAAAATCTGACCACCCTCAATCCGTTTTTCAGTCGGCAACAGTGTTGGTCATTATTGCTGAGCCTGCTATTATGGAGCGCCATAACTTATACTCGTTGCCTAGGGCTCAGGTTTACAAGGGAGATGACAGTCCTGATGGTATGCAGCCCATTGGGGCCTCTATATCACTGTATGTGCAGGCTCTTCGGGACCCTGGGGACTATGGTGGGGCTTTAGCTCAGCAGAACTACTCTTACAAGAAAACAGGAGTAGGCTGACTCCTTCTGTTCTTCATGAGGCTGGGTACAGACACCCTAGTAAATTGCTATGTCCCTGTATGGTGTATATAGTGACTTTGTACTCTTCTGCTCTCCTATTTTATGATGGCATTGTTGCCTGAGACTCTATCAGGGAGTTCCTGTGTGGCACTAAAGACTGTGTGAAAGATGCCTCTATCATATAACTTTGGTGACATTCTAAACTGACAATACTGTGATTTTAGGGGTTAGATCCTTTCTGCCCCATATGTGTATGGCTCTGATGCTCCTATCATAATTTCCCTTTACCTCTTATCCATCAACTCACATATGAAAGAATTTTGTTTTAGTCTATCCTCACTCACACTATGTGTCTGGGTTGTTTCATTACTCAACCAATAATGAAAGTCTTTCATAGATTACTTTACATATTTTTGGGGTTTCTTGGAGCTGGGAATGGGACTGTACATGTCATTTCTCTGGCAAGTTATAATGTATGCTATTCCACCACATCCTACCGCTATATTCTGAGGCCCAGCGCAGCCTACAGCGGGAGCGCAACACTCTTTAGAACTTAGGCAAGGGGATTCATGCTCCTAAATTATTGCAATTTCTCTTATATCTGATGTCATAAGAAACTACCTGTTTTTTTTTTTTTTTCTTTTGTTGTTACTATTTGTGTGTATAGGTCATTTCTCTCATGTTTGTACTGTGTGGATCTGTGCCGTGTAATGCTGATTTGACTGAATATTCATTACCTTTTCTGGCTCTGACAATTTACAAACTCTGAAGACCCACATATGAGCAGCGTATAAGTTAATTCAGGGAACTATGCTATAATATTTGAGAGATACTGAGCCCAACACTCTGGGAGCCTTTTTTCTGTAAATTTTAAGAACTCCTGGCCCTAGCTCCGCTTCCCCCCCTCCCTCTTGTGTGGTTAGGGATAATTAGTTTATCCTCCATACTCCCCTTTTGGCAGAGTTATGAAGTCTTTGCCCTGTTCGGGGAGCCTTTGTTTGTAGATTGTACCTGGGCGACTATAAAATAGGCTCTCTGGATCTTAATACTGAGAGGATTTGCATGACTGTTCTTGTGTGTTCCACTGTTTCCAGTTTGTTATTTTCTGTAGACATGATGTAACTGTTAGCTCATTATAAATCTACTATACGTGTATGCATTTGAAATGTGCAGTTGTGGTTCAAGGGTTAATTTAATAACTCCTTACTACTGTAGCAATCACAATAATGTGTTCAGCTATGTTCCTATGCATATTAGCACTCAGTTTTCTTTCTTTTTGGAAGGTAATCCCTGCATTCTTGTTTTTCTTTAGCATAGTGGCGATTACTGATATGCTCTAATAATGTCATGTTTTTCTTTTTCTATTCTATTTCCATGATCTCCTTCAACCTTAGTCTCAGCTTACTGGGCCTACTCATGGCCCTAGAAGATATGTGATGGAGTAAGATGAGTGTAAGCCCAAAGGAGGCTTATACTGCACAAAAATTCTCCAACTGGTAACTTATTCTCATTGGGGTTCTACAGTGACCTCAGCTATTTAGGAGAAAAAAAGAGGGTGTATTGGGTTTGCTCTTCAATCTTCTTTTGCATGTCGCATAAGTCATGTATATCTGACCTTTAAGGGGGTCCTATGTATTTGTTTATGTATTGTATCTGTTTTACTACTCAATGCGCCTCTTGTGTTAAATAGAGCAAACTGTATTTTGTTGTAATTTTGTTATTCCCTCAATAAAAATCTTTAAATATAAAAAAATGAATCTGGGGGCATGTCCAAGCCATTATCCTGATCAGTCGCATAATCTGAAGTCGCAGCAGAACTCTGAATACTTTTCAAATTATCCTAGGGGATTTTTCAGCATCACCTCTATATATTACTATATCTCGACTCCTTATCTCTTGCTGAATTGAACCATGCAAAAATCTGTGGTATATTGGCTATTTTCCTTTCTTCTGGACCGATTACAAGGCAGTGGCCTACTTAGCATACTAACCATCTTTCCTCCCCCCATGGCATTACGGGCCATTATGCAGATACATACTAATGGCTAAATCAATCCTACACAAACCCTCTCATGCAAAACTTAGAAACCCCCCTGCTCACACTGCTCTCAGAACTAAGTGTCTCAATGGACAAAAACTTTGCCCAGCTCTCCAGAGATATTGTGGAATGTTTTGGCGTGCATGGGGATTCTTGCAACCTCCCAGATGGGGACACATAGGTTCCTACCTCGTCTTTGATAAACACAGTACCTAAAACCTCAGGACAGCCGCAAGTCGATGTGCATCAAATATCCCATAGCGCAGACTCTCCGGAGGTCTCCATTCAGGCCGTATATGAGGGTGCCGCTATTATCACTCTCAATGCGGGGCAGAGTTATGGCATCGCAAGAGACGACCAGAGTCTGCGGAGGTATAGAAAAGAACCTCGACATCAGTTGCTCCTGGTTGAGTCGCAGCAATCTGCCGACACTACGCTCATGCCCAAACTATATTCCACGCAGCTAATACTAGTTCCTACTCTGAAATTAAAAGGTCCAGGATTGCTACGGCAAACGAGGCCTCTATCCTCCCTACTATAGCCCAGCCGAGTATGGGCTGCTTCAGAAAGCATCGCACCTCCTAGGTCAACGCACGAGTTTGAGGACTGGCGTGGGGTAATTTCATTTCATCACACTGGATAAGACTCTCCATGGTACCTCTCACAAGAGACTATACTGCTCGTTTTATATACATAAGGGTGCCCATTCGACAACCTGAAGGGAACTGGTTTCTCCATAATTGTATGACTGTTTCTATGTGGATACATGATAAGAGATTTTGGCTGATGCCAGACACGCAGAATCCCTAGCTCATCCTTGCTCTACTTGTTTTTCTATAGATATAAGGAGGCACATACATCCCATATTGTTAACATGTATTCCTCTTTATTAGTTGCCTATGGTAGGTATGTATTTGAGGTTGGGGTCCTGTGAGTTGTATGCCAGTAGCTTATAAACACAAAAATCCAGATATATTATTAATGCATGCTTTATCTGACTTTAATTACATATTCCTACAGCATGTTTCTCAAAACCTATAGATAGCTCCAAAACTAATATGCTGAGTGTTATGGATTAAGAGGTGTAAATTGCATTAGCTTGAATGTTATCCCTGTTTGGCAGTTCAGAGTTCTACTGTGTTGTCTGGAGAGACATATAGAGTATCTACACTGTGCTTGTACACACAGGAATCATAAGTGTATTTAAATGATGATATCTAGCTTTTCATATTTTGATGAGTTACATATTGTTCTGTGTATATTATTAATGAAGCCCAAAAGCTATCTCAATGTTATAGAGAACCCTCATCTTTATTTTTACTGAGAGTATTAAACATGATACCTTGCATTATCTTTAGAAAACATATATTTATGGGGTTCAACATATTCATACGGGTATAAGAGCAGTTTTACATACACTTAATGTTCTTTTATGAAACATATATCTATTAGTCATATATCTATTAGTCATCTCAAGTCTCCACTATTGAATAAGTAGATGGACTTAGTATAATGAAATCTAATTTTTGATAGGGTTAGTATGTAATATATAATGGTATATGAAGAGTGGGGGTAATCAGCAGGCAAGATCTGCTCTAATAATAGGAAGGGGAGGGGGGCGTGTCTGGGTTTAATGATAGAAAACTATTATTATTGTATGGCTCATTAGGGAACGGGTCTCTTTTGGGCTTTTTATACGACCAATGGAATGTATATGAAGTGGACCTACTATTATTCGGTAAATTGAACATGCAGAACTTTAGGGTTATAAGAGATATACAGAACCATTATATATTAGCTCATATCTAGACCATAAAATGTGGGTGGTGCTAAAAGCTAAATATCAGTTGTTTAAAGTGAAAGTAAATCCTAGCATGAAAACGTCACCTCTTAGCCAAAAAATTTTAGCCATTGTCTGCTGCAGCAGTTAAAAACGGCGATGGATTTAATCACTTTAAGGGGGTACTGGTGAGGGCATCATCTTTTCCTTTACCTCTCTACTTGCTGCAAATTCCAATGCTGCAGGCGCCTTTGAGTAAATGGGGTTCAGCCCTCATAGAATGACTACAGATTTAAGGGGCCCTTTGGTACTTCTCTGCTGACATTGTTTATGTTTTTATGTTAATGGTTTATGTTTCAGTTGTGATTTAACTTTACCTGAATTACTGCACTTATTTTTTACATATGTAAATATAGCAATGGGTTTGCTTTATTTACGACATAAGTCATTGTATTAAGCAAATATAAAACCACAGAAAGTGAGATGAAACATTCTTCCCTGAACCACAACTGTCTTTTCTTTTCCTTGTGCAAATTTCCCAAACCATGAACATTAATGGTCTTCCTTTATATTTACAGTAACTATAATCTCAGAGCTAGATTACCTTTCACTAAGTAATTGGAGATTATTTTTTTTTAACTGTAAACTGCATTTTACAACAACTAGTTTTATAAAATGTATTACCGAAAATTAAATGTTTAAAGTTTGTTTTTCATTTGTAGTAAAGTAGATTTGTTTAACTTCCAAAATTCTAGCAAATCTGAAGATAATATAGCAAGTACTTAAAATAAATGTACTTCTGTTATATTTGCAGAAGTCAGATTGTCTCAGCACAACAACTAAGGGGGTTAAACTAAACCTACATTAGCATTTGAGTTTCATGTAACGTCTAGGGTTAAGGTTATTACTAGGATTAGGGTTGGGATTACGGTTATTGCTAGGGTTAGGGTTATTGCTAGGATTAGGGTTGGGATTACGGTTACTGCTAGGGTTAGGGTTATTGCTAGGATTAGGGTTGGGATTACGGTTATTGCTAGGGTTAGGGTTGGGATTATGGTTTTTGCAAGGGTTAGGGTTGGGATTATGGATATTACTAAGGTTACGGTTGGAATTATGGTTATTAGGGTTGGGATTATTGTTATTACTAAGGTTATGGTAGGATTATCGTTATTAGGGCCAAGGTTGGTATTACGGTTATTTCTAAGATAAAGGTTGGGATTACAGTTATTACCCCTAATCTGCTGCCCCTAACACCGCCGACCCCTATATTATATTTATTAACCCCTAATCTGCCGCCCCCAACGTCACCGCCACCTACCTACACTTATTAACCCCTAATCTAGCGGACCTCACCGATACTATAATAAAGTTATTAACCCCTAATCCGCCTCACTCACGCCTCAATAACCCTATAATAAATAGTATTAACCCCTAATCTTCCCTCCCTAACATCGCCGACACCTAACTTCAAGTATTAACCCCTAATCTGCCGACCGGACCTCACCGCTACTCTATTAAATTTATTAACCCCTAAAGCTAAGTCTAAGCCTAACACTAACAAGTTAAATATAATTTTTATCTAACAAAATAAATTAACTCTTATTAAATAAATTATTCCTATTTAAAGCTAAATACATACCTGTAAAATAAACCCTAATATAGCTACAATATAAATTATAATTATATTGCAGCTATTTTAGGATTAATATTTATTTTACAGGCAACTTTGTATTTATTTTAACCAGGTACAATAGCTATTAAATAGTTAATAACTATTTAATAGCTACCTAGTTAAAATAATTACAAAATTACCTGTAAAATAAATACTAACCTAAGTTACAATTAAACCTAACACTACACTATCAATAAATTAATTAAATAAACTACCTAAAATTATCTACAATTAAACCTAACACTACACTATCAATAAATTAATTAAATAAAATACCTACAAATAAATACAATTAAATAAACTAACTAAAGTACAAAAAATAAAAAAAGAACTAAGTTACAAAAAATAAAAAAATAATTTACAAACATTATAAAAAGATTACAACAATTTTAAGCTAATTACACCTACTCTAAGCCCCCTAATAAAATAACAAAGCCCCCCAAAATAAAAAAATGCCCTACCCTATTCTAAAATAAAAATAGAAAAGCTCTTTTACCTTACCAGCCCTTAAAAGGGCCTTTTGCGGGGCATGCCCCAAAGAATTCACCCACATACCCCTAATCTAACCCAAACCCCCCTTAAATTAACCTAACACTAAGCCCCTGAAGATCTCCCTGCCTTATATTCACCACGCCGGGTATCACCGATCCGTCCAGAGGAGCCTCCAAAGTCTTCATCTAAGCCCAAGCGGGGGCTGAAGAAGTCCATCATCGGGCTGAAGAGGTCCATCATCCGGCTGAAGTCTTGATCCAAGCAGGTGCTGAAGAGGTCCATCATCTGGCTGAAGTCTTGATCCAAGCGGGCGCTGAAGAGGTCCATCATCGGGCTGAAGTCTTCTATCAAGCGGCATCTTCAATCTTCATCCATCCGGAGCGGAGCCATCTTCTTCCAGCCGACGCAGATCCATCCTCTTCTACCGACGCCTACTCGCCGAATGACGGTTCCTTTAAATGACGTCATCCAAGATGGCGTCCCTCGAATTCCGATTGGCTGATAGGATTCTATCAGCCAATCGGAATTAAGGTAGGAAAATTCTGATTGGCTGATGGAATCAGTCAATCAGATTCAAGTTCAATCCGATTGGCTGATCAAATCAGCCAATCAGATTGAGCTCGCATTCTATTGGCTGATCGGAACAGCCAATAGAATGCGAGCTCAATCTGATTGGCTGATGAATGAAGATTGAAGATGCCACTTGATAGACTTCAGCCCGATGATGGACCTCTTCAGCGCCCGCTTGGATCAAGACTTCAGCCCGATGATGGACCTCTTCAACGCCCGCTTAGATCAAGACTTCAGCCGGATGATGGACCTCTTCATCCCGATGGTGGACTTCTTCAGCCCCTGATTGGGCTTGGATGAAGAATCGGAGGCTCCTCTGGATGGATCGGTGATACCCGGCGTGGTGAAGATAAGGTAGGGAGATCTTCAGGGGCTTAGTATTAGGTTTATTTAAGGGGGGTTTGGTTTAGATTAGGGGTATGTGGGTGGTGGGTTGTAATGTTGGGAGGGGGTATTGTATGTTTTTTTTTTACAGACAAAAGAGGTGAATTCTTAGGGGCATGCCTGCAAAAGGCCCTTTTAAGGGCTGGTAAGGTAATAGAGCTTTTCTATTTGTATTTTAGAATAGGGTAGGGCATTTTTTTATTTTGGGGGGCTTTGTTATTTTATTAGGGGGCTTAGAGTAGGTGTAATTAGCTTAAAATTGTTGTAATCTTTTTATAATGTTTGTAAATTATTTTTTTATTTTTTGTAACTTAGTTCTTTTTTATTTTTTGTACTTTAGTTAGTTTATTTAATTGTAGGTATTTTATTTAATTAATTTGTTGATAGTGTAGTGTTAGGTTTAATTGTAGATAATTGTAGGTATTTTATTTAATTAATTTATTGATAGTGTAGTGTTAGGTTTAATTGTAACTTAGGTTAGGATTTATTTTACAGGTAATTTTGTAATTATTTTAACTAGGTAGCTATTAATGGGGCCAGTCAGATTGAAGTTCAATCGGATTGAGCTCGCATTCTATTGGCTGATCGGAACAGTTTTAAATAGGAATAATTTATTTAATTATAGTGTAGTGTTAGGTGTAATTGTAACTTAGGTTAGTTTTTATTTTAGAGGCAAATTTCTCTTTATTTTAACTAGATAGCTATTAAATAGTTAATAACTATTTAATAGCTATTGTACCTAGTTAAAAAAATTGAAAGTTGCCTGTAAAATAAAAACAAATCCTAAGATAGCTACAATATAATTATTATTTATAATGTAGCTATATTAGGATTTATTTTAAAGGTAAGTATTTAGTTTTACATAGGATTCATTTTGTTAATAAGAGAAATATTATTTAGATTTATTTAATTAATATTTAAGTTAGGGGGGTGTTAGGGTTAGTTTGGAGGAAGAAGTGTAGCCACAGCTAAAGCGTCCTCGGCATAATCCGGAAGTAGATTCCTCAGGAAGAGGGCACAGTGAAGGACCCCTGAGTACTCACGGAGAGCCGTAGCCAAAAGCGGAGAATGAGGCCACAAGGAACTGGACACAAAAAGAGAACAGGTAGCAGGCACTACCTAACAGACCCACGGAAAAAATGATAAGCTTAAAAATAAATCCTTTATTGAGACGTTGCAGTGTAAAAAGGCAGACTGACAGACAGGGTGGACAAAAGGTCTTACGCGTTTCACGCCCCCTAGTGGCGCTTACTCATAGGTGTTAGGGTTAGTGTTAGACTAAGGTTTAGGGGTTAATAATTTTATTATAGTGGCAGTGGTGTAAGGAGGGCAGGATAGGGGTTAATAAATTTATTATAGGTTGCGGCGGTATAGGGGGGCAAGATAGGGGTTAATAAATTTATTATAGGTGGTGACGGTGTAGGGGGGCAGATTAGGGGTTAATAAGTTTAATATAGGTTGCGGCGGGGTCTGGGAGCGGCGGATTAGGGGTTAAATTATTTGTTTAGTTGCGGCAAGGTCCGGGATAGGCAAGATAGGGGTTAATAACTTTATTATAGGTGGTGGCGGTATAGGCGGGGCAGAATAGGGGTTACTAGGTATAATGTAGGTGGCGGCGGTGTCCGGGAGTGGTGGTTTAGGGGTTAATACAGTTATTATAGTTGAGGCAGGGTCTAGGAGCGGCTGTTTAGGGGTTAATAACTTTATTTAGTTGCGGTGTTCTCCGGGGGCGCCGGTATAGGGGGTAGAACAGTGTAGTTAGTGTGGGTGCTTAGTGACAGCTTGTCAATAAAGCTGTAAAAAAGCCGAAGAGCAGCGAGATCAGATGAGTGATAATTATCACAGTCCGCTGCTCATCGCCCCGTACTTGGTGCGTGGCTTTTTGACAGATTTCTTGATATCTTTGGCGAGATTTTTCAGGTCTGCGGCGGCGATGATAGGCGAGCTTAGGCGGGCATATTGGACCGGCGAAGGCAGGTAAAGTAGACGCGTTGATAACTAGAGGCCACAGTAGCTGAACTTTAATGTCACAAATTTATTGAAATGTATATTATATGATTGCCCAGCAAACAATGATAAAAAACTCAAGGGTATATAGGACCAGTCCACAATACAACCAGATCTGACGTTGGCTCTCACCCAGCATCCTTGGCTGATTTTGGAACTAGTGTCTGTGTTCAATAATAAGTTCCGCCTCTTGTGACGTCACCTTCATGAAAAGCTGTAAAAACCTATAAAATGTGTCAGATACTTGATTAACCCTTACTAGTTGAATTACAGTCGATTAGAAAACACATTTTTTTGCATTTTACATGATTCCTGGATTTAACAGCATTTTGCTCTTGAAACCAATTTTAGATCAGCTTTTATAAAATGCTTATGGTTTCAAACACTCTAGGTTCATGTGATAAATTAAAATAGTGCTCAAAACATGCTTTGATACGCTCAGAAATACTGAAATAAAATATAATCTGAATGGTCTTCTTGATTGTTTGGATGTTTTAAATATATGAAATATAATTAGAGTAGAATGATATTAAAGTACTAATTGCACATAGGTTTTAAATGAGATTCTTATTTATGTATCTAACATATAGATCAGGTATTACACACTACATTACAATTGGGCTGCAAGTAAATGTAGTTGAACTATTCTTTTGTTAGCAAGCATTGCATTGTTTTAAAGGCAAAATCCTTCCACGCAGGATGGTAAAACAATGCTATTGCAGGCCTCATTGCCAGTAAGGGGGTTAACCTATAGCCCATGGTTATTTCCCCTCTGTGTGAGATGTAATAGCAATCACAGTAAAGACAATGGTCGCACACACTAATTGCTGCTAATTGCTAGGAGTAGCAGAGCTATTAAACACAGAAAGTCATGGTGGGGAAGTGCTGAGTGAGCAGATCTGATAGCTAGGAAAGGCTTTAGCAGTGTGCTGAGCATATAACCGGAATATCCCACATGACTGCGTATTAGCGTTGCCAACACAGAGCCTCCAAAACACAGAGATTTGTCTGCCCAGAACTCTACTCTTCTGTTATCCAGCCTCAGCTTTCCCACATACCCCAAGGGATCTTATGTCTGGGAAAAGCCTTTCTTACTGAGCCAGAAAGCACTCAGGCCAAAGCGGAATCCAAGTTTTCTATCTACCTCCCAAGTTCACTTCCACCTTCCTATCCTCTCTCCAAATGACCACTTCTTCTTAAAGCTCCCACTTACACAGTTCAAAAAGAAATTTTGTTCTGTAATAAATTACAGGGCTTTTTTTATACTAATCCCACATTTCCCTGCAGAGGCCAAAAAGTCTTTATAGCACATTTCTGTCTTCTGTCTTGTGTTAGACACAAAAAAACAGAACCAAATAAATTCATATTGTTCATTTATTTATAACAGAAACATAAAATGTCCCTTTTATTAGGAATATTCTTGCTGCACTATCCTGTGCTATTTCAGCTGATCAGCTGTACCCGAGTGTCCAGCAAACTTTCGTCCACAGCATTGCTTCATAAAATCCTTTATTAGCATATAGGTATAAAAATTCCAGCAACATTTCAGGCATGTATGCCCTTAATCATACTCATGATTAAAGGATTCCAAAACTTTCCGTTTTTGGCCACTACCTGAAAATCAATTTCCATTCAATAAGGTGTACATTTATTCAACAACCTAATTTTACAGTCCAATGAACTTTAGAAACGCTATAAAATTAAATACATTTTTTTGCAGATGACGTCATTATAGCCAACCCTCTAATAGGGGGCGTGCACTACCAAACCCAATTTCCTATTTTGTGCATATCATTATGTGACAATGTAGTCACCATGCGCATGCGAGTTGCGATCCGTTGTGGCAAGCATATTTGCACATAAAAAAGTGTCCATAGCAATAGTATTTGGTTCCATCAGAGTAATCGTCATAATATCCACAAAGTGCTAAGTTTAAAATTAAGGTATGAAATTAATATGTGTTTAATTCATAATTTTTCATATTGTGCTATAAAGATTTAATGTTCGTTATTGTTAGGGTTGATTCACGCATCGCAGCGCAGCACTCAGCTCTTGCCTGTGATGTGTAGCGTATTCATCAGCTATGTCTGATTTAGATACAGGGTCTTCCTGTCTGCTGTGAGTGATGTGCCGGGATATTGCGCATGCGCATAGCGTCCAAAATCGCCATTTTGATAACCTGGGTTATCATTCAGGATTAGAGTTTAGAAAACAATAGCCAGAGCTGGGTTTGGAAATAAATTGATTTTCTATATCGGATTGCTAATAAACGGTAATAATTTGACAAACAATGCTAATTACATAACTATTCAAAATAGATCGATATTTTGATTGAAGATAAGTTTTTTTCTGGGTTTAGTGTCCCTTTAAGGGCATACATGCCCAAAACATTGCTGTAATTTTTTTCTTTATAAAGAAGGTTTTTTTTAATAAAGAAAGATTTTATGAATACGGTATGGATGTAAGTTTGCTGTACTGATGAGAGGGGTATGAGCAGAACCGCAGGTCTTCAATGGCACCTATAATTCCCTTGTGAGCTGCTGTTTGTCTCATGATTATGTTGTACCTGAGTATCAAGAGTGTGCTACATGTGCACAAAGTACAATCTTAACGTAGTAATGTGCTTCTTCTAACATAACACTATATTACTACATCTGGCTGCAGTTATGTTTACGCAGACCTCCCAACTATCCATATGTTCCTATTTGCAGAACTTCCCTTAAACACACCCCCAACTGCCCCAACAAACCCACAAACTAGCCAGACACACCCACCAACTGCCCAGACACGCCCCCAATTGCTCTGAAACACCCACAAACTGCCCAGGCACACCCAACCACTGCCCCGACAAATCCACAAACTTGTCAGACACACCAACCAACTGCCCAGACATGCCCACCAAATGTCCAGACACGCCCACAAACTGCCCAGACATGCCCACCAACTGCAATGACATGCCCACCAATTGCCCAGACACACCCACCAACTGCCCAGACACACCCACAAACTGCCCTTTCTCCTTTACCCTTTCTTCCTTCCTCTCTTCCTTCCCCTTTCTTACCGTTTATTCCATTCTTTCTCCCTTACCCTTCCTTCCTTCCTTCCTTCCTCCCTTACCCTTTCTTTCTTCCTCCCTTACCCTTTTTCTTACTTCCTCCCTTACCGTATCTTCCTTCCTCCCTTACCTTTTTTCTTGATTCCTCCCCTACGCTTTCTTCATTCCTCCCTTATCCTTTTTCTTCCTTCCTCCCTTACCCTTTTTTCCTTCCTCCCTTACCCTTTTTCTTCCTTCCTCCCTTACCCTTGTTTCCTTCCTCCCTCTCTTACCATTTCTTCCTTCCTCCCTTACCCTTGTTTCCTTCCTCCCTCTCTTACCGTTTCTTCCTTCCTCCCTTACCCTTGTTTCTTTCCTCCCTCTCTTACCGTTTCTTCCTTCCTCCCTTACCCTTCCATCATACCTCCATTAACCTTTCTTCCCCCTCCCTTACCCTCTCTTCCTATTTCCCTTACTCTTTCTTTCTTCCTTCCTTCCTTCCTTCCTCCCTTACCCTTTCTTCCTTCTTCCCTCCATTAACCTTTCTTTCCTCCTCCTTCCCTTACCATTCCTTCCATCCTCTCTTACCCTTTCTTCCTCCCTCCCTTACCCTTTCTTCCTCCCTCCCTTACCCTTTCTTCATCCCTCCCTTACCCTTCTTTCCTTCCTCCCTTACCCTTTCTTTTTCCTCTCACCCTTACCCTTCATTCCTCCCTTACCATTTCTTTTTCCTCTCATCCTTACTCTTCCTTCCTCCCTTCACCCTTTCTTGCTTCCTTCCTTACCATTTTTTCCTCCCTACCCTTTATTCTTCCCCCCCCTTACCCTTTTTCTCTGCCTCCTTTCTCTTTCTTCTTTCCTTCCTTCCTCCGTCCCTTACCCTTCCTTCCTCCCTTAACCTTTATTTCTTGATCCCTTACCCTTCCTTCCTCCCTTACTCTTTCTTCCCCCTCCCTTACCCTTCCTTCCTTCCTCCCTCCCTTACCATTTCTTCCTTCCTCCCTTACCCTTCCGTCATACCTCCATTAACCTTTCTTCCCCCTCCCTTACCCTCTCTTCCTATTTCCCTTACTCTTTCTTCCTTCCTCCCTTAACCTTTCTTCCTTCTTCCCTCCCTTAACCTTTCTTTACTCCTCCTTCCCTTACCCTTCCTTCCTTCCTTCCTTCTTCCCTTACCCTTTCTTCCTTCTTCCCTCCCTTAACCTTTCTTTCCTCCTCCTTCCCTTACCCTTTCTTCCTTCCTTCTTTCCTTCCTTCCTCTCTTACCCTTTCTCCCTTCCTATTTCCCTTTCTCTTTCTTCCTTCCTCCCTTACCCTTTCTTCCTTCCTCCCTTAACCTTTCTTCCTTCTTCCCTCCCTTAACCTTTCTTTCCTCCTCCTTCCCTTACCCTTTCTTCCTTCCTTCTTCCCTTCCATCCTTCCTTCCTTCCTTCCTTCTTCCCTTACCCTTTCTTCCTTCTTCCCTCCCTTAACCTTTCTTTCCTCCTCCTTCCCTTACCCTTTTTTCCTTCCTTCCTTCTTTCCTTCCTTCCTCTCTTACCCTTTCTCCCTTCCTATTTCCCTTACTCTTTCTTCCTTCCTCCCTTACCATTTCTTCCTTCCTCCTTTAACCTTTATTTTTTCCTTCCTCCCTTTACCTTTCTTTCTTCCTCCTTCCCTTACTATTTCTTCCTTCCTCTCTTACCCTTTCTTCAACCCTCCCTTACCCTTTCTTCGTACCTCCCTTACCCTTTCTTCATCCCTTCCTTACCCTTCCTACATCCCTCCCTTACCCTTCTTTCCTTCCTCCATCACCCTTTATTTTTCTTCTCACCCTTACCCTTCCTTCCTTCCTCCCTCCCTTACCCTTTCTTCATCCCTCCCTTACCCTTCCTTCATCCCTCCCTTACCCTTCTTTCTTTCTTTCCTTTCTTCCTCCCTTACCCTTTCTTTTTCTTCTCACCCTTACCCTTCCTTCCTCCCTTAGCCTTTCTTCCTTCCTCCCTTACCCTTTCTCCCCCTCTCCCATACCCTTTCTTCCTTCCTTTCTTACCCTTCCATCCTTCATTCACTGACACTTTCTTCCTCTCACCCTTCCTTCCTCCCTCCCTCCCTTACCCTTCCTCCTTCTCTCCATGCCTTGCTCCCTCCTCCTTTTCTCTCCTTCCTTCTTCAGGGCAGCAGAATTATAGACGATTGATATATCAGTAATATTGATTGCCCTCCCTCTCCTACAGATGAATATCACTGGCCAAGGGACATGGCTTCCTATGGGGACAGTGATACAGCAAAGCTGTTGATTCTGCAAAGAGCCTGTGAGCAAAGAAGATCAATCTTAGGCTAGGTTACTGCAGTTCTCTGCTTTCTGACCTCAGTAAATTTCCATCTGAGCTCAGGCCAAGCACAATCCCTGAGAAAAGGGGAAGGTAAAGCATCCAAGCTGGGCTGGATTCCCTCACTCATATTATGATGCTGTTAGGATGAGTAAAAGACTATCAGCTAGATTACGAGTTATGCTCGCTATAGGGAAATTAACTAATGCAACAAATGTTGCGTTATTTAACCCCCTATAGTACAGCCATTACAAGTTTTTAAAAACCCGGCTTGTGCATGTGATATGGTGTTTTTAAGCTCCATACCGCACAAAAAACAAGTGCTATTTTGACGTGCCCATGCACACTTTCCCCATAGACATCAATGGGGAGGTGTCAGAAAAAAAACCTAACACCTGCGATCACGGAAAGAAAAGCTCCGTAACGCAGCCCCATTGATGTCTATGGGGAAAAACAACTACCGTGTAAACCTAACACGCTAACATAAACCCCGAGTCTAAACACCCCTAACCCACCAACATCGCCGACACCTACATAATGTTATTAACCCCTTATCTGCCGTCCCTGATATCGCCTCCACCTAAATAAGACTATTAACCCCTAATCTGCCTAATAACTAAATTATACCTATTTAAAACTAAATACTTACCTGTAAAGTAAAACCTAAGCTAGCTACAATATAACTAATAGTTACATTGTAGCTATCTTAAATTTTATTTTTATTTCACAGGTAAGTTTGTATTTATTTTAACTAGGTAGACTAGTTAGTAAATAGTTATTAACTATTTACTAACTACCTAGTTAAAATAAATACAAACTTACCTACCTAACAATAAAACCTAAAATTAAAGAGGGGCGGAGCCGGTAGCGGTTAAGATGGCCGCATAAACTCTGAGCTCCGTGTAAGCCTGGATCAATTAGAGGCATAACTGCCATCAAAACTGGGCTTTCTACATCAATCTGGACATCAGAAGTTAGCCCCACATTAAACTACCCGGGACAAGAATTAACTGAGACTCAGGAGCCGTTTGCCGCAACTTGGCAGCTAAATCAGAGTGGGAGGTACACGGCCATAATGGCGGAACAAAAGACTAACACCTTCGCAACAGCCTTAAACGCTCCGTGATCAGAGAGTCATTTCCCACTAATGGAGGACATAGCACTTTGTAGAGGAGCGATCCTTACCCACAGCTCCTGTTATCGGATGTCAGAGGCGCTTATTAGGACCAACGTAAAAACAAAGGAACACTGACAATAACTAAACAAACAGCAGATTCCAATTGGCAACATTAGTGCGCCACATAAATATAAAGGGTCAGGTGAAAAAGTCAAAAGATTCACATACACACGTTAGTGTGAGCAATACCCTAAAATATCACTATTAACAGCTCAAAGACTTTAAAGCTTACTAATAAAAAAGGCTAAGGATATATAGCACACAAAGCAGTAGGCCCCAAGCAACCTTAAATTTATCCGCTCCTCACACAACAGCACGTAATTTATATCAGTATTATCAACACATCACAGTTTGAAGTCTATATACATCAAGTGGTGAAGAGCTGATCATTCGTTGGTTTTACTGCTGTTGTCATAAATAAAGAGACACACATTATAAAATAATAGTCTTTATCAAATGGCCTCTAAGAGAAACGCCAGAACTGACAAACTAACTAAACGGTCTTGAGAAAGGCCTAACAAAGAGGCCGAAATGCGTTGACAGAGATTGGTGAGCAATTTTTTAATAGTTTTATCACATTTGTAGCCTTTATTATTATGTATATGTTATTTTGTTGTTTGCAGGTTTTAATCTAAGGATTGAGTCTTTATCACAGACTGAACACCTTACAAATTAAACACCACAACATACTACCCATTAAGGAGACTCCTAAAAGGAGGATTTTGCACCAGTTACCATCAATATTATACACATCAGTGGATACAAATATATTTGGATACAAGCTCTTTTCACTTTTTTGGTATTTCACAATCACTAAAACATTCATTTGGATTTGAGACACAAAGATATTTTGATTGCAATTTGATTTTTGGCTTTTTGATTTTTTATTTTTAAATTTGATATTTTTGAATTTTTTATTATCACATTTTATATCTAGATATATTTTTTACCTATCACATTTTTTCTACAATCACAACTTTTTTCACTTTTTTCAAAATGATATATTAAATGAAGGTGTTACGGTTGCCTCCAGGCTGGCTGGAGGTTGGACCGTAGAAAAGGATGCGCAGTGGCTAGCGTTGCCCTCAATAACTCTCCTACGATACCAGTGCTGTTGGGGTGCTGCTCCTTGCGCTAGGACGCCATCCCACCACTGCCGCCAAATGTTACGGTTGCCTCCAGGCTGGCTGGAGAGTTGGACCGTAGAAAAGGATGCTCCTAGCGCTCCCCAAAGGATCATCAGCACCGTAGACACTATAACTGCTGCGTAGCCACCATAAGTAATGCAGACTCTATGAACCACCGCTGCTGGGCTGGTATCTCGCCGTCTGCTCTGCGCCCTGGACCTACGACCAGGCTCCAGTAGGTGAACCTCTTCCTTCTGTAGCAATCCCTGTAGCTAAGGGAGTATGAAAAAACATAAGCAATCCCTGTAGTGATATAGCTGTCCCCTACAAACATGAGTCAAAGCTGCAAGTTAGAGGGTCAGAATAGGTCTGATGTGCTGGAACACACAGCCTGGTTTTTATTGAGGTTACATGCAAACAGAGACACTCTCAGGGGGAGGCATAAAATCCCCAATCACACATTTGATAAATTTAGATAGAGACACTCCCTTTGATAGGCCACAACATTACTTCAGCAGATAACATTACACACAATAAAACAATGCAGTCCACCTTATCACTAGCAGTCTGATTAGACAATGGTAAGGTTTATCACTAAACCTAATTAGAGCTGATCCCAGCAAACTTGTATTTAGAATTGAACAAAATTAACTCTTAATGGCACACAATGAAACTGAACCAAGTAGGAGAAAGCCAGGGACAAGTTATTTTACAGGTCTGGGGACATAGTCTTAAAGGGGCATTGTTCACCAAAGTCACAATATGTCCCCAGACGGTTCTTAAAGGGCCATACACACCCAATAAAAGTTAATATGTTCTCAGGGGCACAATCTTCCAGGGGCCATAGTCATGAGGAAGGAGGCTGGCAAATAGGCTTCTCCAAAATCCAGGGAAGCAGGGCAATTTTCCATTTAAAGGGCCAGTTACAAATAGCAGTTTGTAACATATCTCCCCTTTTGGAGGGAGACTAACCAGGCACCTGACCTTCTGTCGGTCAGTGCCTAAGTTAGTCTCGCAACCCACCCACAAATAAACATTAGCAGCAAAGTAGCCCCCCCCCACAATAAGTAGTACTGGCCTGTAGGTTCCAGGTTGTAGGATGAAAGTGTAGCATCCTCGGCCTTCCTGGCGCAGCTGGGCAAATAGCTGGTGGTAGTTGGGGGGCAGAGGCCAGCGGCACTCTGCCCTGGTGCCAGTGCTTCTGCTGGGGTGAGGGGTTTGCAGGCCAGTCTTGTAACAAGGGGGTCTGTAGAGCAGAGGCCAGCAGTGCTCTGTCCTGATGCCAGCTCTTCTGCTGAGGGAATTGGGGCATAGTCCTGCCCGGTGGCAAAGGGAATGTGGGGGTCAGTGGGGGTTAACATCTCCACTGTTAACCCTGGGCCCAAGTTAGGAGTTAGCTGGGGAGGGGGAGATTGGCTTACCTCCTCCTCCTGATACTCCGGTGGCCGTTGGGAAGGGAGGTCGATGCTCTCCACTCCCTGTGGAACATGCTGCGGCTGGGGAGAGAGACCGGTTGTCTCCTCTCCCTGGAAGGCACACTCCGGCTGGGGAGGGAGATCGATGCTCTCCCCTCCCTGTAGCTGGGTCTGTCGCTGGGGATCTGGGCCGCCTGCCCAGCATCCCTGTGGGGCCGGTAGAGAGACTGCGGTCCCATCTCCACCTGCCTGCTGGGGGTCCTCCCAGGACCAGTCTATGAGGCCTGCTGCCTCTGGTGTCTCTGGTTGGGGTTGGGGAAGGAGACCGGTTGTCTCTTCCCTCTGCACGGTATACTGCCGCTGGGGAGGGAGGTCGCTGCTCTCCTCTCCCTGTGGAACATGCTGCGGCTGGGGAGAGAGACCAGGTGTCCATACCCTCAAACTCCACAGTTGGCGCTCAAAGGCTCGTGCCGCTTCGTTCTCCGTATCCAATTCCCGGATGATGCGACTGACTACCTCCTGCGCAGGGTCTGGACCATATCGGACTAGCCGCCTCTTTACCTCTGGAACGAAATCCGCGCCCTCATAGCGACGGATCCGGTTGAGGTGCTCTTCACGTGGTTCTGACCAGTATCTTGTCAGCTCCATGCTGCTGTAGGTAGGGACGCTGCGCAGTGGCTAGCGTTGCCCTCGATAACTCTCCTACGATACCAGTGCTGTTGGGGTGCTGCTCCTTGCGCTAGGACGCCATCCCACCACTGCCGCCAAATGTTACGGTTGCCTCCAGGCTGGCTGGAGAGTTGGACCGTAGAAAAGGATGCTCCTAGCGCTCACCAAAGGAGCAGCAGCACCGTAGACACTATAATTACTGCGTAGCCACCATACGTAATGCAGACTCTGCGAACCACCGCTGCTGGGCTGGTATCTCGCCATCTGCTCTGCACCCTGGACCTACGACCAGGCTCCAGTAGGTGAACCTCTTCCTTCTGTACAGCAGGATCAGGAACAAGAGCTCTTACAGGAGCTCAGTAGCTAAGGGAGTATATAGAGCATAGCAATCCCTGTAGTGATTATAGCTGTCCCCTACAAACATGAGTCAAAGCTGCAAGTTAGAGGGTCAGAATAGGTCTGAATGTGCTGGAACACACAGCCTGGTTTTTATTGAGGTTACATGCAAACAGAGACACTCTCAGGGGGAGGCATAAAATCCCTAATCACACATTTGATAAATTTAGATAGAGACACTCCCTTTGATAGGCCACAACATTACTTCAGCAGATAACATTACACACAATAAAACAATGCAGTCCACCTTATCACTAGCAGTCTGATTAGACAATGGTAAGGTTTATCACTAAACCTAATTAGAGCTGATCCCAGCAAACTTGTATTTAGAATTGAACAAAATTAACTCTTAATGGCACACAATGAAACTGAACCAAGTAGGAGAAAGCCAGGGACAAGTTATTTTACAGGTCTGGGGACATAGTCTTAAAGGGGCATTGTTCACCAAAGTCACAATATGTCCCCAGACGGTTCTTAAAGGGCCATACACACCCAATAAAAGTTAATATGCTCTCAGGGGCACAATCTTCCAGGGGCCATAGTCATGAGGAAGGAGGCTGGCAAATAGGCTTCTCCAAAATCCAGGGAAGCAGGGCAATTTTCCATTTAAAGGGCTAGTTACAAATAGCAGTTTGTAACAGAAGGACTAGAGACTATTTTAACCAACTTTATCACCCCAACCAGTGGGTAACATTGCAAATTCAGACCTGTGATTTGATTAGAATATTTATGTCAACAAATTGTATTTATGTCAACAAATTGTGTTTTTATTGCAATTGTCGATTGCTATCTATTTTAACTGTATTTTTTGATACATGGATCCATGTTTTATAATTACATTGTTTTATAATCACATTGCTTAATTTAATAAATTTGTATACCCAACAAATTTGTTTAATATTTTAACATAATTCAAATGCATAATTGTTAAAATTAGGCCTATTTGCCACTATCCAGACCCACATCCCATAGCCTCTAGTTAGGCGCTTTTTGATATCCATCTGATATAAACTAACTAAACCTCCAATAAGCATAAATTCTTCAGTGGCCTCATACTTTAATCCAACTGAGGGTGCTGATATATTAGCAACCCACACATCTACACCAGCCATGACCTCTCCACAATCTCAGACGACACACACGGTCTCACAACCGCCAAATGTGGTGCAAATACCTTCGACTATACTGTCCACTTTACCATCGAAACAGGATATTGCGGACATTGTGCGAGCTTGTGTTCGCGACGAACTAGCTGACCTAAAGCAAAACATCAATGCTATCGGATTTAGAGTAGAGGCTCTAGAGGACAACAATGATACCATCAGAGAAGATATTGACGGTCTACAATCCCAAGCAGACGCTTTTACCTATACTATTGAGACCCTCCACTCCAAAATTGAGGATTTAGAGAATAGGAGCAGGACGAAGAATTTAAGGATCAGGGGGGTACCTGAATCAGTTCTACCTAAGGATCTACCCACGTATCTACCTGCCCTATTTAACCACCTCAGAGGGAATGCTTCAAAAGAGGAGATCCCATGGGATAGGGCACACAGAGGCCTCAGAGCTAGACCCCCAGATTGGGCCCCTCCTAGGGATATTATCATTAAATTAAAAAATTACAGGGATAAGGAAGAACTCCTTAATCTTTTGTGAAAAAACCAACCAATCAGATTTAGAGGAACAGTGATACAGTTTTATGCAGACCTCTCACAAAGAACTTTACAAAAACGCAAGGAATTGTCGCCGCTGACACAACTACTGCGTAATAAACGCATACTATACAGATGGGGATTTCCCACTCATCTACTTGTTATTCACGAAGATAGAAGAGTAATATGTGATGATATATCAGAAGCAGCAAAATTCTGCGAAATCCTTAACTTAGACCTACCGGATATGAGCAACCCAGCTCCCTCAAGACCTCCAAATAATACCAAACAGCGAAGTCGCAATACCTGGTCTCTCACACCAGCTAAACCACAAAGGTGCCCTTCAGCAGCACGGAACCTGGAAGTTGGCCTATAATTACCAACGGTCATCAACAATAGAACATTTGCTCACTGGAGTTAACCTCTTCCATGAACCTCTGATACGTGAGTATGTTTATGATAAAAATGTGCTAAAGTAACATCAAATGATGTCCATAAAGACATATTACGAACTCTGAGGACAGACTAGCTCCAAATATTGGAACTCAAGATTGCTATGAAAATTTTAGCTATGTTAATTGTTTATTTCAATTAATTGAATTAATACTTTGTTCTCAGATATAGTATTCTACGCTAACTAAGCTAATATAGCATATAAGATAGGCTTACACCTATTTCCTCCAGTTGTTGTTGTTATTTACCTTTTATTTACATTGGTGTAAAGGTTAATATTATTTTTTTTTTACCTGCACTAATGGTTCATATGTTGTACTAAAAAATGGATCCCTGGCTGAATAAGTCAGGAATTGTAAGTTTTAGTTATCTTTATAGTTATTTTTGTTCTGTTACTAAACACAGGTTAATACAACTGTTATACAATGCTTTATGGTACCTCTGCTCAATCTCTGTTTATGTTACAAATGTGAAATCCATGACAAATGTGCCCAAATTTGATACTCTACATGTAATGATGTAATGGCCAATAAACAAAAAATATTTCCTCTTACAATACTAACTCAAAATGTTAAGGGATTTCTTTCACCATGTAAAAGATCAAAAGCATTTCGGACCTACATAAGAAAAAAGCAGACATTCTTTTTCTGCAAGAAACACATTTCAAGAAATCACAAATCCCTAGGTATTTTGGTAAACATTACACCCAACATTTCCATAACACAGCACCAACAAAACAATGCGGAGTTAGTATCCTACTTTGAAAACACATTCCATTTACTGTTCTACAGATAGCCAAGGATGGTGAAAGGTAGATTTTTGGGAATAGCAAGCTTAATGTTTGGTAGGCCAATCACATTAATTAATATTTACGCCCCTAACATACAACATCTGCCCTTTTCAAGACAATGTTCCGAAAGTTACTTGACATTTCTAAGGGTCCAATTTTCCTTGGAGGCGATTTTAATTTCCCTTTTCAGCCATTGATAGACTCCTCCAATCCTCAACCAAGAACTCCGAAACTTACTTTGTCATATTTATGGAAGGCAATTATAATATGTATGACATAAGGCGATTCACACACCCTTCCACAATAGACTATATTTTTTATTCATACCATTCACAATCCTATAGTAGAATAGATTATATGTTAACCAACTAGCTAGGACTTTCCTTAATAATCAATTCCACTATCACCCCTACATCATGGTCCGACCATTCGGCGGTCACGGTACAGATTGCATGGCCAAACACCCCCACTAACTTTTACCAATGGAGACTTGATAACTCATTGTTAACACACCAGCCCTTCATGGACCACTTGTCTAAAGCAATAGAAGAATACTTTCAGATTAATAATAACTCAGTAGATGATCCATTTGTGGTCTGGGAAGCTCACAAATGTACCCTTCGGGGAGAGTTTATAAAATATAAAGCCCATTTCCAAAAAACTTCTAGACAGCACTACTCAAAATTGACTTCTGATCTAGCACACCTAGACTATTTACACAAAAAAAGACCCCAAAAATGCCTCCATTCTAAAGGATATTGGTAATATTAGAGATCAGTTAGACACATTCCTTGCCTTAGAACATCAGAAAACATCCATTAAATTAAAACAAAAATATTACTTTGAAAGTAATAAGGCGGGAAAGATGTTGGCTAGAACTCATAAAAAAGTAAGATTAAAATTGTTTATTCATGAACTCAAAACAACACAGAACACTTCAGTCTGTACAACTCCAGATATCCTTGGCCAGTTTCATGAATATTACTCCAGCCTATACAACTTACACGACAAGGCCTTACCATCAGACCCATATCCTGCAGATTCAATTCAAACATACCTTGACTCATGTAATCTACTTTCAATATCCCTAGAGCAAAGGGCAGCATTAGAATCCCCAATGACCACAACATGTTGGCAGCTATAAAAGAATTGTCACCAGATAAAAGTCCTGGCCCAGATGGATTTTCCGCCAAATACTATCAAACATTTGCTCCGATCCTAGTCCCTATCTTACATAACTTATTCAACAGTATATCTACTACTACGCACTTCCCTTCATCGATGTTAGCAGCTCACATTATAGTACTACCAAAACCGGGGAAAACACCAGATATTCCATCAAATTTTTGCCCTATCTCATTACTGAACACAGACACAAAAATCTATGCAAAGATAATAGCAGGTTGTTTAAATAAACTACCTCCCCAGCTGGTACATTACAACCAGGTTAACTTCACTCCATACAGGGAGGCTAGGGATAATACCATCAAAATTCAAACCCTGATAGATTACGCCGTAAAAACAAAAACTCTAACAATATTTGTGTCCATGGACGTGGAGAAAGCTTTTGATCGTTTAAACTGGAACTTTCTTGAGCAGATACTGATTAAACTTGGTTTCCCAGACACTTTTATATTAAAAATAATGTCCCTGTATAGCACCCCAAATGCAAAAATTAGGTTAAATGACTCATTATCCCCAGCTTTCTCTATCTACAACGGCACTAGGCAGGGATGACCGCTGTCCCCTTTGTTATTTGCCTTAGCCATGGAAGCCCTAGCAGCTAGAATTTGAAACAACCAAAAAATAACAGGCCTAACTATACATGAGAAGGATTATAAAGTCCATACGGAGCTTGATACATATGCCCCACTGTATATATTGCCCTAAATCACACATAGCCCACTCACCAGGTCTAACCCCACAAACAATTTAGTCACACTTTAAGCCCCCTATTAACCCCATAACCCGTGCCAAGCAGTAATGCAGGCCACTCACACTCTATCTCGTCCTCTGGGTCTGGGAGCTGAGTGGGTGAGTGCTCACTGCTCTCTCAGTAGTTTAGGAATAACTGTACACAGTTACACACTATCTCTGCGGGTGAAAGGACACTGACCCGGGCCCAGCGGTAGAAACAGACCAGCCAGGGGGGCAGCAGCATGCAGAGAGACTGAGTCTGTCACTGAGAGTGTCACCGACACCAAGAGAGTGGAAGGGACTAACTCAGGAGATTTTCTCCCAGCCAGAACCGACACACCACGACATGACACAGTGCACTGTCATGACCCTCCATGCCCCCCGTGCCCCCCCTCTGTCTGAGCTCACCGTGGCTGCAACTAGAGATGTCTCCGTTCTCCGGTCTCACTCAGTCACTATGACACTGCTGCCGCGCTAGCCTGCAGACTCCCAGACCAGTTCCACAGTTCACTCCAGACTCGGTCGATTCCTACTGACTAGGCTGCACATGCAGTCACAAGACGATTGATGAAATACACGTGCAGCCAGTCAGGAGGGAGGAAGGAGGCAGAGACTCTTTAGCCAGTGTGCGCCAGTGTGTGTTCTCCGGTCTCACTCAGTCACTATGACACTGTTGCCGCGCTAGCCTGCAGACTCCCAGACCAGTTCCACAGTTTGTTTTGTTTATATCCTCATCCTGGGAAACAATGAGCATATTGTAACTTGTGTTGATTTTTTGGTTATTTGTCTATTTTTTGTACTTCTTTACTTAAATAAAGGAAAATTAAAAAAAACAAACAAAAAAAAACTAAAATTAACTTAAATAAAGGAAAATTTAAAAAAACAAACAAAAAAAAAAACTAAAAAACAAAAAAAAAAAAAAAAAAAAATTCCCATTTCAAAAAATAACAAACCAATATATTAAAAAATATATATATATTCATATTCTAATACTCTTTAAAGCCTTTTATAGAATAAACTATCAAGGGTCCTTAAAAGGGCCTTTTGTAGGGCATTGCCCTAAAGTTAACAACTCTTTTGCTACAAAAGAAAACAAACACCCCCTAACAGTATTCAAACCCCCACCCGCCAAACCCACAAAATAAAAATAAAGTACCCATTGCTCTGAAAAGGGCATTTGTATGGGCATTGTCCTTAAACGGGCATTTAACTCTTTTTCCTGCCCTTAAAAGGGCATTCAGCTCTTTTATGAACTGCCCAAGCCCTAATCTAAAAATAAAAACCCACCTCAAAATGAAAAAAATACATTACACAAAATAATAAATTATCAAAAATTATAAAAATTATTCCTATTCTAATACCCATTTAAAAAACAAAACAAAAAAAAACACCCCAAAATAAAAATACCTAATCTAGTATAAACTACCAATAGCCCTTAAAATGGCCTTTTGTAGGGCTTTGCCCTATGTTAAACAGCTCTTTTTACCTGGAAAAAAAAATTACAAAGACCCACTAACATTACAACCCCCCCAAACCCACAAATTAAAAAAAAATATCTAATAGAATGAGAGCTGCTTAAATTCTATTGCCTAATATGAACAGCGAATAGGATTTTAGCAGCTCTAATTCCTATTGGCTGATTCAAATTTTTCAGCCAATAGGAATGCAAGGGACGCCATCTTGCATTGAAGATTCAGTGTACGGCTGCAACTGTATGAAGAGGATGCTCCGCACCGGATGTCTTCAACATGGACCCGCTCCGCCAGGATCAAGATAGAAGATGCCGCCTGTATGAAGATTGAAGAGGCCGTCTGGATGAAGACTTCTCGAAGCCTGGATGAGGACTTCGCCGCCTGGATGAAGACTTCTCGCTGCCTAATTGAGGACTTCGCCACCTGAATGAAGATCGTTCAAGCGGGACTTCAAAAACTGTAAGTGGATCGTAAGGGTTTTTTGGGTGTTTTTTTTTTAGATTAGGGTTTGGGCAGTAAAAGAGCTAAATGCCCTTTTAAGGGAAATGACCATCCAAATTCCCTTTTCAGGGCAATGGGCAGATTAGGTTTTTTTTTAGAGTTAGGGTTAATAAATTTAATATAGTATTTGCGATGCGGGAGGGCCTCGGTTTAAGGGTAATAGGTAGTTTATCGGTGTTTAGTTTACTTTGTAGTTTTATGTAACAGATTTGTAGTGTAAAACTCATAACTACTACTTTTAGATGGAGTTACGGATCTTGTCATTTTAGGCTGTAACTCAGGTTTATTAGCCTCATTGCAAAACTCGTAATGGCAGCGCTATGGGAATCCCATGAAAAAACATAATTTTTACGAGTGCGGTACTGATGTTGCATTACAGGCTAAAAGGCTTGCGGTACACCTATACCAACAAGACTCTTAATGGCTGCAGCAGGGGCGTAACTAACAGTGATGCAACGGTCACCATTGCGACCGGGCCCAACAGGTCCCTCCCACAAGGGGGCCCAAGACTGTCTTCAGGTTGTATTTTCTTTTTTATTTATTATTTTTTTTTATTTATTTTTTATTATTTTTTTTGTTTCCAACCTTATTATGAACCTTTGATTCATTAATTGATATTTATCATATTTAGAATTCCAATTTCCAGGGCATGCATCTGCAGTACAATTGCACAGTCACACTGTCACTTTATTTCATGTGACCTGCCGGCTGCCCCGGAACTTTCCATTTTGGCGCACACTGGCTAAAGAGTCTCTGCCTCCTTCCTCCCTCCTGACTGGCTGCACGTGTATTTCATCAATCGTCTTGTGACTGCATGTGCAGCCTAGTCAGTAGGAATCGACCGAGTCTGGAGTGAACTGTGGAACTGGTCTGGGAGTCTGCAGGCTAGCGCGGCAGCAGTGTCATAGTGACTGAGTGAGACCGGAGAACGGAGACATCTCTAGTTGCAGCCACGGTGAGCTCAGACAGAGGGGGGGCACGGGGGGCATGGAGGGTCATGACAGTGCACTGTGTCATGTCGTGGTGTGTCGGTTCTGGCTGGGAGAAAATCTCCTGAGTTAGTCCCTTCCACTCTCTTGGTGTCGGTGACACTCTCAGTGACAGACTCAGTCTCTCTGCATGCTGCTGCCCCCCTGGCTGGTTTGTTTCTACCGCTGGGCCCGGGTCAGTGTCCTTTCACCCGCAGAGATAGTGTGTAACTGTGTACAGTTATTCCTAAACTACTGAGAGAGCAGTGAGCACTCACCCACTCAGCTCCCAGACCCAGAGGACGAGATAGAGTGTGAGTGGCCTGCATTACTGCTTGGCACGGGTTATGGGGTTAATTGGGGGCTTAAAGTGTGACTAAATTGTTTGTGGGGTTAGACCTGGTGAGTGGGCTATGTGTGATTTAGGGCAATATATACAGTGGGGCATATGTATCAAGGCTCGCGAGAAACAGCAGTTATGAAGCAGCGGTCACAAAGACCGGTGCTCCATAACCTGTCCGCCTGTCGCCACAATATACAAACCGATCGAGTACGATCGGGTTGATTGACAACCCCCCTGCTGGAGGCCCATTGTGAGCTGCTGGTGCAATGCTGAATACAGCGAGGTCTTGCAGACCTGATCCGCAGTGTCGGATCAGGTCCGCCAGACCTTGATAAATATGCCCCAGTGGCTTGAATTAAATGGTCATATGAAGTGTTTGTTATAATGAATAGTAGTAGTACACATGGTGGCAGAAATAAGATTATCTTCCTTTATGTTTTCACTTGTATGTATAAATCTTTTATACTCAGCTATGTTGTTATTTCACAACTTATTTTTTGTTCTTCATAATAATATTCATTACTACAAAATTTATCTTATTCTATCTTGACACTTTTAATTGACACATTACATAATTAATCAGTTTCTTCTAGGTATGTAACTTGCCAGTTTTTTTAATTCATACCACAAGTATCTGCAGCCACAGAAATGGTGCCTTAGGCTAATAACCAACAGTGATTTACAAGCTGAAATGCAGTATACTGTATATGTCCCTATATATATATACAGTATATATCTGAGTGGACTAGTACATTTTCATTCTGACTAGTAACAATATATATATATATATATATATATATATATTATGTGTTTTTATATATTATATTATATTATATATAAATTAGTGCCCAAGCACTAAAAATAAAGTGTACAAACTACATCATGTACTTGCAACCTAAATATGCCACTGAGAATTCTCACCACTACAGCTACTATCCCCTCACTACAGGCACTATCCCCTGACTACAGCCCCTATCCTCCTACTACAACCCATATCCTCCTACTACAGCCCCTATCCTCCTACTACAGCCCCTATCCTCCTACTACAGCCCTTATCCTCCTACTACAGCCCCTATCCCCTCACTACAGCCCCTATCCTCCTACTACAGCCCATATCCTCCTACTACAGCCCCTATCCTCCTACTAAAGCCCATATCCTCCTACTACAGCCCCTATCCCCCCACTACAGCCCCTATCCCCTCACTACAGCCCCTATCCCCTCACTACAGCCCCTATACCCCATACAGATCCTATCCCCCCTCTACAGCTATCACTATCAGGCTATCAGTGCAGGGACCTAAATATGCCACTGAGGATTCTCCCCACTGCAGCCCCTATCCCATCACTACAGCCCCTAATCCCTTACTACAGCCCCTATCCCATCACTACAGCTTCTATACCCCACTACAGTCCCTACACCACCTCTACAGCTATAACTATCAGGCTATCAGTGCAGGTGTGTTTGTCATTTTCTCATTTATAGTGTAAGTTGACATGATTAACATAATTTATTTACTGTGTTACATGTTGCAAAAAAAAAGAAAAGAAAATAGAGAAATTAAATGTTTTAAAATCACACTTTTTGGGGGGCCCTTCAGGAAAACTTGCACCGGAGCCCTGCAGTTTCTAGTTACGCCTGTGGGCTGCAGTGCTTTTTTAATGCTGAAATGACCATTTTTTCAGCGTTAAAAAAAGGAACGCACAACTCGTAATCTAGTTGAATGTATATAAACGTTAGTGAGTAAACCCTACGCACCAGTGTGTTGTCTGTATATACTGATACTCAGTTCTACATCATGCTAATGATGGACCTGCAGAGGAGGCTTAGTGTGGCGGCTCACAAGGCCTGCACTAACAGGTAGCTTAGTGTGGTGGCTCCCAGGGCCTGCACTAACAGGAGGCTTAGTGTGGTGGCTCCCAGGGCCTGCACAGGAGGCTTAGCTTGGTGGCTCCCAGGGCCTGCACTAACAGGTAGCTTAGTGTGGTGGCTCCCAGGGCCTGCACTAACAGGAGGCTTAGTGTGGCGGCTCCCAGGGCCTGCACTAACAGGAGGCTTAGTGTGGTGGCTCCCAGGGCCTGCACTAACAGGAGGCTTAGTGTGGTGGCTCCCAGGGCCTGCACAGGAGGCTTAGCTTGGTGGCTCCCAGGGCCTGCACTAACAGGAGGCTTAGTGTGGTGGCTCCCAGGGCCTGCACTAACAGGTAGCTTAGTGTGGTGGCTCCCAGGGCCCTCACTAACAGGTAGCTTAGTGTGGTGGCTCCCAGGGCCTGCACTAACAGGAGGCTTAGTGTGGTGGCTCCCAGGGCCCTCACTAACAGGAAGCTTAGTGTGGTGGCTCCCAGGGCCTGCACTAACAGGAGGCTTAGTGTGGTGGCTCCCAGGGCCTGCACTAACAGGTAGCTTAGTGTGGCGGCTCCCAGGGTCTGCACTAACAGGAGGCTTAGTGTGGTGGCTCCCAGGGCCTGCACTAACAGGAGGCTTAGTGTGGCGGCTCCCAGGGTCTGCACTAACAGGAGGCTTAGTGTGGTGGCTCCCAGGGCCTGCACTAACAGGAGGCTTAGTGTGGTGGCTCCCAGGGCCTGCACTAACAGGAGGCTTAGTGTGGTGGCTCCCAGGGCCTGCACTAACAGGAGGCTTAGCCTGGTGGCTCCCAGGGTCTGCACTAACAGGAGGCTTAGCCTGGTGGCTCCCAGGGCCTGCACTAACAAGAGGCTTAGCCTGGTGGCTCCCAGGGCCCTCACTAACAGGAGGCTTAGTGTGGTGGCTCCCAGGGCCTGCACTAACAGGAGGCTTAGTGTGGTGGCTCCCAGGGCCCTCACTAACAGGAGGCTTAGTGTGGTGGCTCCCAGGGCCCTCACTAACAGGAGGCTTAGCATGGTGGGTCCCAGGGCCCTCACTAACAGGAGGCTTAGTGTGGTGGCTCCCAGGGCCTGCACTAACAGGAGGCTTAGTGTGGTGGCTCCCAGGGCCCTCACTAACAGGAAGCTTAGTGTGGTGGCTCCCAGGGCCTGCACTAACAGGAGGCTTAGTGTGGTGGCTCCCAGGGCCTGCACTAAACGGAGGCTTAGCGTGGCGGCTCCCAGGGCCTGCACTAACAGGAGGCTTAGTGTGGTGGCTCCCAGGGCCTGCACTAAACGGAGGCTTAGCGTGGCGGCTCCCCATGTCTGCACTAACAGGAAGCTTAGTGTGGTAGCTCCCAGGGCCTGCACTAACAGGAAGCTTAGCCTGGTGGCTCCCAGGGCCTGCACTAACAAGAGGCTTAGTGTGGCAGCTCCCAATGCCTGCACTAACTGGAGGTTTTGTATGGCGGCACCCAGGGCCTGCACCAACAGGAGGCTTAGTGTTGCGGCTCCCAATGCCTGCACTAGCCAGAGGCTTAGTGTGGCGGCTCCCAATGCCTGCACTAACAGGAGGCTTAGTGTGGCGGCTCCCAATGCCTGCACTAACAGGAGGCTTAGTGTTGCGACTCCCAGGGCCTGCACTAAGAGGAGGCTTAGTGTGGCGGCTCCCAATGCCTGCACTAATAGGAGGCTTAGTGTGGCGGCTCCCAATGCCTGCACTAATAGGAGGCTTAGTGTGGCGGCTCCCAATGCCTGCACAACAGAAGGCTTAGTGTGGCGGCTCCCAATGCCTGCACTAATAGGAGGCTTAGTGTGGCGGCTCCCAATGCCTGCACTAATAGGAGGCTTAGTGTGGCGGCTCCAATGCCTGCATTAAAAAATAATGTTGGGCTCTGTGAAGGAGAGGAGTGGGTTAGAGCCTCCTCTCTAGTGCACTTACGTAAGTATTTTAGTCGCTACAGGTTAACTTCTTTTTATCACGTGTAGTAGCAGAACATGTACATTTGCTTATCTAAAACGAATGTAAATTTTCTACGAATGACAGGTATTTGTTGTTTTTAAAACTGGACAAATAAAAAACAGTGCAGAATATTCTAAATACAAACGGCTAGATTGCGAGTTGTGCGTTAAGGTAAAAAATGGAAAAAATAAAGAGGGCGACTCCTAGTGCAGATCAATTAGGTATACTCAACCCACTAGCTGTTCCCAACAGATGGATACTCACAAGGTGTAATGCACACTATAGTGCAAGTGAAGCATGCTGGGTATATTGTAGTGGCCCAGCGCACATATAGACCAAAGTTGTTCTCTGCTCCAAAGGATCAATGTTTCTGGCAGCAAATGATGCAAAGGAGACTCCGGTATAAAAAAATTACTTTATAAAAAAAGTATTTAAAAGCAGTTTACAAATAATAAACAAATATCATCAGCACAACACGCTTGGATGAAAGACTTCTGCCCGGCTTGGATGAAGACGTCTCCCGGTAAGTCGATCTTCAGGGGGTTAGTGTTTGTTTTTTTTAAGGTTGTATTGGGTGGGGTTTTAATTTTTAGATTAGGGTTTTGGCGGCAAAAAAGCTAACTGCCCTTTTAATGGCAATGCCCATCCAAATGCCCTTTTCAGGGCAATGGGGAGCTTAGGTTTTTTAGTTAGTATTTTATTTGGGGGTTTGGTTGTGTGGGTGGTGGGTTTTACTGTTGGGGGTTGTTTGTATTTTATTTTACAGGTAAAAGAGCTGATTTCTTTGGGGCAATGTCCCGCAAAAGGCCCTTTTAAGGGCTATTGGTAGTTTAGTTTAGGCTAGGGTTTTTTTTATTTGGGGGGGGGGGGCTTTTATATTTTAATAGGGCTATTAGATTAGGTGTAATTAGTTTAAATATCTGTAATTTGTTTATTATTTTCTGTAATTTAGTGGGGGGGGGTTTGTACTTTAGCTAATTTAATTAAGGTAATTGTATTTAATTTAGTTAATTTATTTAATTATAGTGTAGTGTTAATGTAACTTAGGTTAGGTTTTATTTTACAGGTAAATTTGTATTTATTTTAGCTAGGTAGTTATTAAATAGTTAATAACTATTTAGTAACTATTCTACCTAGTTAAAATAAATACAAACTTGCCTGTAAAATAAAAATAAACCCTAAGCTAGCTACAATATAACGATTAGCTAGCTTAGGGTTTATTTTATAGGTAAGTATTTAGTTTTAAATATTAATAATTTAGTTAATGATAGGAATATTTATTTAGATTTATTTAAATTATATTTAAATTAGTGGGTGTTAGGTTTAGGGTTAGACTTAGGTTTAGGGGTTAATTACTTTAATATAGTGGCGGCGACATTGGGGGCGGCAGATTAGTGGTTAATAAATGTAGGTAGGTGGAGACGATGTTAGGGATGGCAGATTAGGGGTTAATAATATTTAACTAATGTTTGTGAGGCGGGAGTGCGGCGGTTTAGGGGTTAATATGTTTATTATTGTGGCGGCGGGAGATTAGGGGTTAATAAATAAATGTAGGTAGGTTGCGGCGACATTGGGGGCGGCAGATTAGGGGTTAATAAATATAATGTAGGTGTCGGCGATGTTGGGGGCAGCAGATTAGGGGTTCATAAATATAATGTAGGTGGCGGCGGTGTCCGGAGCCGCAGATTAGAGGTTAATAATATAATGTAGGTGTCGGCGATGTTGGGGCGGCACATTAGGGGTTAATAAATGTAAGATTAGGGGTGTTCAGACTCGGGGTTCATGTTAGGGTGTTAGTTATAGACATAAATTTTATTTCCCCATAGGAATCAATGGGGCTGCGTTAGGGAGTTTTACGCTGCTTTTTGGCAGGTGTTTAGTTTTTTTTTCAGCCGGCTCTCCCCGTTTATTCCTATGGGAAAATTGTGCACGAGCACGTTTCACCAGCTCACCGCTGACTTAAGCAGCGCTGGTATTGAAGTGAGATTTGGAGCAAAATTTTGCTCAACGCTAACGACTGGTTTGTAAAAACTCATAATACCAGCGCTGTAGGTAAGTGAGCGGTGAGGGAAAATTGCTTGTTAGCACCGCATAGCCTCTAACGCAAAAATGGTAATCTAGGTGAAAGTATTTTGAATATTCGTATTAAAAGATTTGACAAAATATTTATGTGAACATGACTATTAAACACTCCTTTAGCTGCTGGAATACATTTTTGGCATTTGGGCTTGTTATCTTCTGACCAATAAATGCCACTAAACCCTTTATTTGCATATGCCAGCTAAATTCTTTCATAGTGTTCATTTTTATCTATTTATCTATCTAATTATCTATCCTCTATCAATCTATCTATTTTTATCTATCATCTATCTATTCATCATCTATCTATCTGTCTATCTATCAATCTGCCTATTATTTATCTATCTACCTATCTTTTATCTATCTACCTATCTATTACCTATCTACCTATCTATTATATATCTTACAGAGAAAGGGTTGCACCTGGGCGTTGCCATACAGTCCTAGGTAAAGAATTATTAATCTGGCTCTACTAGCCTCCCTTTCCCTACCCTTTCTCTGTAAGTAAATAAAGTCAATCTGGTGGATACCTTTATGACTTTCTATTAGGTGAGGCCTGTTCTCTACTTTCTAACTATTGAATTAAACACTGTTTGTGTTTTTATGTTAAAAAGACAAATTAAGTTGTATCTTTCTCAGTAGAAAATATTCTCACTGATACAACAATCATCTGTGTGCCGAGTATTTCTCGCTCTCTCGCAGACATTTGTGCTTCTCAGGGTTTGGTTGTCTAATTGGTTACTAAGTTGATTTATATAAGGTGGTTTTTTGTGTTATTCTAAGTAATTGAGTTATTCTTCTTAAGGAGAATTGGCAGATTGAATTGAAGGATGGCTTTTGTAGTCTCAGACGAACAATGGGAGGCTGAACTAGGTGAATCCCTTCAGCATAATATTAGTAGTGATGGAGATGATATATCGAATATATATGGAGCTTTCAAGAAATACAAAAATTTATTGACTAAACAAATAAGAATGAGGGCTGAGAAATATAGTCTTGAAAACTATATAAAACAGAAAATTGTTCCTAGGGGACTACGGTTACATTTAGATCCAGGAATGCACATGAGGGGTGATGATGAGGATGGGGAGAACTTTATGGAGGATTGGAATGAGAGACTCTCAGACTGTTCTCTTGACCTCATGCAACGAATGGTTAATAAAGATATTAAGAAACTTGAAAAGATTAAAATTGAGATAGATGAAGCCCTAAGGATTGTCAATTCCTTTGAGGGGGATTCAAAATTCTCAAAACTAAACGATGAAACAAAAGAGCTGGTTTCTAAATTACAACAAGAAATTAAACAAAGAAAATGTAGGAAATTGAGCAGGGACCAAGATGACTATAAGAAGAACCAGGTATATACTTATTACCTGAATAAAAATTCTTATGACTCCGGCACTGACTGTTCTGATGCCGAAGGTGAAAATAAGTCATCAAAAAACGAAGGGGCCAAAGGACAGGTAAAAAAGAAAGGAAACGGGGAGGGAGGAAAAGACACAGACAAAAATCAAAGCTCTCTGGAGATGTCAAGAGAACGGGGCAGACCCCAGAGAAGGGGGAGGAATTGGAGGAGAGGGGCAGGACCGAGGATGAGAACACGTCGGGACTACAGGGAGGACTTTTGAGTGATCCCCCCAAAAAAAGGTAGTGATGAACTACAAATAGTCAACCTGTCAACTTTTCCTCTAAACAATGCCCATATAAGTTTACTTAAAAAGGGCCTAACGTTCTGTCCAACAAACTCACTGGACAAATTCACTGTGATTAAAGATCTCCACCTCTTTGCCCGTAAGGTAGTCCTGTCCTCCATAATGAAAGGGAAACAAACTAATAGTACAGAAGGTACTTTAGATAAAGATGATGCTACTGCTATCTCTGATCTTGTACATCTACTTGACTCCAATGAAACATCTGATTCAATGCCCTTCTCTGATATTCAAGAAGGACACCAGACAAGTACTATTGGTACTGCAGTCAAAATTGACTCTGGTCTAAAAAGAAAATCTGACTATATGCCCCCTCTAATGTTAGTCCCTGCCGTACATCTTTTTGTTAAGGAAGTAGAAAGGGAAATAGAAAAAATACCCTATCATGGCATAGGTAAAAATAACCTCAACTTTAATGAGAGACGAGCCTTGTCAGACCTGATGAACAAATCAGGAATTGTCATAAAACAGGCCGATAAAGGGGGTAATCTGGTCATAATGGAGGAGTCCCTCTACATGAAAGAGGTCAACAAACAATTGAGAAATAAGGAGCAATACCAATGCCTACAAAATAATCCCTTAGACTCAATACAAGCTAACCTGCTACATCTCTTAAACGATGCCAGAAAAAGTGGCATAATAAGTAAAAGTGAATGGGGATATCTTTACACGAAGTTTCCCAGAGTTCCAGTCTTTTATTGTATTCCCAAATTACACAAAAACTTACAAGAGCCACCTGGAAGACCCATTATCTCAGGTATTGGGAGTATCACTGAGAACCTGGGAAACTACGTTGATCAATACTTAAAACCTTTTCTACTGACCCTTACCTCTTACGTTAAGGACACCAGTGACCTCCTTAGGAAACTGGACGGTTTAGAAGTAGAACAAGACACACTTCTGGTTTCTTTGGATGTGGAAGGTCTCTACTCTTCTATCCCACATGATGTGGGTTTGAGAGCGGCGAGATTCTTTCTAGAAAGCAGAGGTCCAACTTTTCAAAAACATACCGAATTTGTACTAACTCTTTTAGAGTTTGTGTTAAAAAATAACGTATTTACGTTTGATAAAAAGTTCTATAGACAAATGAGGGGCACAGCGATGGGGGCAACGTGTGCCCCATCATATGCTTGCCTCCATTTGGGTCTATGGGAAACAAAACAGTATTTAACGAATTGCAAAACTGGATTGACGAACATGTTCTCATCTGGCTACGGTATGTGGACGATGTCTTCCTCCTTTGGAGGGGGACGGAAAAATCTCTGAAGGACTTTGTAAAAGTACTTAATAATAATAACTACAATATCCTCTTAACCTTTGATTTTGACACTAGTGAACTTACCTTCCTAGATGTAAGAATCAAGAAAGAAGGAAAAAATCTGGCTACGGAAATTTTTCGAAAGGCTACTGCCACTAATAATATTTTAGAGGCATCTAGCCACCATCCAAAATCCCTTATAAGGGGTATCCCCGTGGGACAGTTTCTACGCCTGAGGCGCAACTGTTCGAGCCTTAATAAATTCGATGCACATGCTGTTGAAATGTCCAATAGATTTGAAAATAGAGGGTACTCCAAACGAAACCTAAGATATGCTCGCAATAGAGCTAGGAGAACAGACAGAGATACACTCCTCTATAATCCAACTCAGAAAACTGAAGAGCAAAAAGTGCGCTTTGTAACCCAATTCAACTGCCATTGGGACAAAATCCGTACTATCCTGGATGAAAAATGGCAGTTCCTTAGAGCTGATGAGTCAATTAGAAAAATTGTTGGGGAAAAACCCTCTCTGGTACCCAGGAGGGCTCCAAATCTCAAGGATAAATTTAGTTAGGAGTCATTTTATTAAAAGTCCTAGTGAGAAAAATTGGCTAGAAGAACAAAGAAAAATAAAAGGATGTTTCAAATGTGGACATTGTGTGTTCTGTAAATTTATTGTGCGCACAAAAACATTCGCTACTGATTCCACTATCTATCCTATAAAACAATTTATAAATTGCAAGACAGAAAATGTAATTTATTTACTTTCCTGTTGCTGCCCGACTTTCTATGTGGGAAAAACAAGACGAATGCTGAAAGATAGGGTCTCTGAGCACAGAGACGACATTAAAGCAGCAGAAGATGGTGAAATCAGAAGTGGAGTGGCTCTCCACTTCATGAAACACCATAAATGCAATCCCCAGGACCTAGAGTAACAGGCATTGAACACTGTTCCCTTCTTGGTAGAGGAGGAGACATTGATACTATACTACTTAGAAGGGAAACAGAATGGATCTATAAGCTACAGACCCTTATGCCCAAAGGGTTAAATGAAAATTTTGAATTTGCTGCATTCCTCAAATAAAATGACCACATTGACTTTAAAATCCCTATAAATTTAGTATACAATATATACAAATTAGGGTTTCTCTTCAATCTGACTCTTCACCTTAGAATGACTTACAATGTCTGCTATTTAAAGGAATGCAGGTTTGTTCAATATGATTACTCTTAGTTATATTGAACATAATTCAATATATTTTCACCTTGTATTTAGGAATCAACAAACATATTTATCTTTACTTTTATATTATGTAGAAATTCCTTAAACACATGAATCGAGGGATCAACAGTATGCATGTAAAGCCTTTAATTTGATGTAGCTTAAAAACATGGACGAAAAAGGTTTTATTTTAGCATACACTGCAATAATCCTCTTAAGAACCATGGAAAAGTAGGCCTTTCTCTTCTATTCTTATATTTATTCTTATTTTTCCTTTCCGCATACATCTATACATAATCCTTTTTTCCTTAAATGTTGGTTCTTTGGAGTTGCTTTACATAACTTATTATTTTTCACTGTGTATATATATTCACCATATCCGCTTTTATCTATATAAATGGGCTGCGGCTCAGAAAATGCTTATTATTGGCTACTACTGCTACAGGTATCCTCCTATAAGCTTAAAGAAGGAGGTATATATTGCGGCTGCAATGGAAACCAGCATCCGCTTTTGCCCTGAGGAAACCCCTGTGCTCTCTGGTTGTCACGTGGGGGGTGAAACGTACGTCGGCAGTGACGTAAGAAGTGGAGACGGACATGCACGAAGGACAGATCGCTGTGGCGTCTACGCTGTGCTAGAATGTAGCATGTTTGAATTGAAATCTATCTACACACGGAAACCATTTGGAAGTCCTTTTACAGAAAGCAAAGACACGGTTGTATAATTAACTGAGCGTTTACCATCTGATTTTTCAGCTCATTTACCTGGACATCCGAAGGTGTTTTAAATGCACCATCTGTATACACAGTTCCTATTTATGGGACATGCCTAAGCCCTGAAAAGGGTGACCACTACCTGTGTACACGTTTGTTTATGCTATTCAGATACTGTCATGTATTAAATGAGTTGTAATGCGCTGTAATTCATTTCCATTTTCTATACAACTGTAACAGACCGAAAAAGAGTTATTTTGGGATAGTTTTAACATAGATCCAGAATCAATATTATTCATGACACCGGATACCTTTATATTTGGTGGTGCCCGCTGAATACTGGAGTTGCTATATACTATCCCCATAACCTCTATTGGTCTTTGGAAATACTGTTCAACTAGTACATGTATATTGTATACTGCTTAATGCTATTAAGTTTTCAACAGTTAGTCTGTATACACTGGGGTTAAGAAACATAGATCCTGATATGTGATAACACGACACCTGATACCTCTCATTCAGTTGGTGGTGCCCGCTGTTACAGGTGTTGTTTTTTCTAGCCCCCTACAGACTATACTGTCCTCTATCAGAAATAATTTTGAGGATGTTTCCTGCACAATTTGGCCAAATTTAGGTATAGTGCACATGACTTAAGCATTACATTTTTCATCTTACTATATTGGTTGTATAAATTCTCTATTTGTTTATCTATATACATGTGTTGTTTTGACATAGATCCTCAATGATCACTATGGTGGCGGATTTTACGCTTACACGTAACCACCCTCTAGTGGAGGTGTTGTCAATTTAAACAGTCGATACCTGTTTGCTCTTCTGGTTTCATTCTGTGTGAACTACAATAAAACTGCACAGCCAAATCTGTGCTGGTACATTGGTCCAATCACGCTTCTTGACTCTTCGATTCATGTGTTCTTTAATTTAGTGGTAACCTTCTATTCAACTTTAACGCTGGGTAGCATATGTGAATGTGGGGAATGAGTATATATCTACACACACCGCTATTTTAGCGGAGCTTTAGAATTTTACAAAGCTAATTAAAAATTATATAAAAAAATATGTGCTGTAATCCCTGTCTATGCATTATAACAATCTAATTGCGGTTGTTGTAGTATCTCCCTTTTTTATAATGATTATCTATTATATATCTACTGTATCTATCTATCTATCTACAATATCTATTTATATATTAAAGCCACATGGACAGATAGCTAGTATGGGTTATATTTAGAATTAAATCCTAGACATAACAGACTTACATGGGGATGCATTGAAAATCTAATTTCATCTATTGCTACATTGTAAGACAAATTCTTCACTACCATTTAAACTATGATTTTCTATTGAGATATTTATTTTAAACACTGCTCACATACACACAAATACAGTATATACACACACACACATCTGCTACACACATACACACACACTCACATACACACACACACACATAATATATATATATATATATATATATATATATATATATATATGTGTGTGTGTGTGTGTGTGAGATTGATACCCCGGCTACCCCGACTGGGTAGCTCCGCCAAGAGGGGTCCTTCTTCCTCCCTGCCAGCTGCAGCTATGTAGCCGCCAAGTGATTACAGCCCGTAGCCCACCCTGATACCTAGACAGAACCAGTATTCAGGGTCCCACCCTGTGGCGGACTCCGGCTTCCCCAACTAGATAGCTCTGCCAGAGGGTTCCTTCTGATACCCGGAACCTGGAACAAGCTGCTATGTAGCGGAGAAAGTGAGTATAGCAATCCCCACCCAAATAACTAGACAGACTAGCATTCAGGTGAAACAAGAACTCATTGTATTGTTAAACACACTTGCCTTATATACACACACAAAGGGTCTTATCTTTGTAAGCCTATCTGTAGGCCCTCCAGATAGGCTGGCGCAGGCGATAGCAGCCACAGTCCCACAAAGTCCCAGGACCCAGAGGTGGTGGTTTTGGGTGATACTGGGGGATCTCGGTCCCCAGATGCTACAGTCCAAAAAGCGCCGTGATCCGTTACTGGGGACCAGAGTTACAGCCCGGTAAAGATAGGGGGGGTAGGGGTGTCCAAAAACCCCAGTTCCCAAAAGTGCTCTCCTCCAGTAATTCTTCCACCTCTTGTACTCCCTAGGGGCTACTGATCCCTAAAAGAGCGGAGCTCTGGGGCAAAGGGCTGCTGGAGCAACCAGGGTTAAAGCTAGTGGGTGTTTGGCCTTGATGCATCCGACCGGCAGTTCCAAGAGCCTGGCCAGCCTAGGAGGGTTTACCCGGTCAGAGATTAGCTCTTCTCTGACAAGATACAACATAGCAAAACTACACTTGTAAGCCAGGAAATGGTCACATCTGGTGTAAAAATGAGCTAGCCAGGTAGTAGGGTGGTGGGGAGAAGCCTGGGTGGTCTGGTATCCATGACTATATATATATATATATATATATATGTACACACACACATATATACAGTATATATACATACAAATATATATATATATATATATATATATATAAATATATATATATGGATTATGTAACAGAAATATCTAGTTGGACCAATTCCAGCACAGCCTAATAATAAACTCTAAAATACATTAATTGCATTGTAGTGTAAGAATTCACAAAATACTCCAAGTAGGTTCAGAAAAAAAGAGATATTATTTATTATTCCTTATACAATTAAATCCTAAGGTCACACCTATTAATTCAAATACAGGCAACAAACATTAGTCTATGAACTTAATCAAAGAACAGAATATAAAGTAATTAATATGTGAGCAATCCTAATACTTAGATCAATAAATGGCCATATTTCAATTAGCATGCTGGTATATATGACACCACATTCATGTACCAAAATGAACATCAAAGATACAATGCAATTGTATATATACTGTATATTAATCGTCAAGTATATCCAAAGTGAGACACATCCCATAGATATTTACAGTCCCACAGTCCCGCATAGACTTAAGCTGAAATGCAAGCACAGTTACACAGCCTCAAGTGTGTTAGATACTCCTTGTCGAATGTATTAGTTGTTAATAGATGAAGGTATTGGTCCAATACCATCTTAATACCATTTAATACTATTAGGATAGAACATAGAGTATCATAAAAATAATAATCAGACCAAAATCTCAGCCACATATGGGAATATAATTTGTTCTAATATTACACAAATATTAGGATCACTATTATTATTATTTATCAATTCTCACTAATAAAGGAATTTAACTTTATTCACGTAGTATCACTACACATATCTATCCACCATAATCATTAGTTCACATGCTAAAGATTGTATTAATCATTAACACACTATTAAATACTATTTGTTTTATGATTTACACTATAAAGACAATGTATAGAATTTATGACTATAGGTATTTATATTAGGATTTACCTAATATAATATTCATAACCATAGGTAGTCACATTAGAAAAAATATAGATTCACATAGATTAAATATTGCAAGTACATTTAGCATATTCGAGATCACTATGTAGTAGTATTAGGGTTTTTAAATGTATCAACATCACGTCTTAAACTCACTATTCACAAAATGGTGTAATACACTTTAAGATCACCTAGTAAGGGATAATATATTCTACACCTAACCACACGTAATTATTCATCGTTATAACACATATTGTATATATATTAGCATAATAAGAAAGAATAAGGCACAACAGTTACATTAAAATACAGAAAAGTAAGGTACATTAGCTAATACTGTAAATTCATGGATTAGCACTATATAGTGCATAGTATATCATTAGTAATAATAAATATTAAAAGTAATATGGGCCGTCCATTTTCTAGGTTAGAAATTAAGGCACAATAGGTCAATAATTAAATCCTTTAGTTTTATCGTAAAGGGTCACGCAGCAATATACAAACTAGGAAAATAGTGACCACATCTTTACAAGGACACTTATACATACATTACACTTATTAGTCCTCGGAATCGGTGAAATTGAAATATAGACTCTTGATCCTTCAAGTATAGCAATTGTCTATAGATATACAATTTTTTATATTATAGTTATTTTAGCTATTTATAATTATAGTCATTTATTATCAATTTTAAATTTAGCATTTTTTAAATAAGCTAGGAGCGATGTAAACATATCTATATTTTTATATATATGTGTATATAAATTTTATATACGATCATATACACATATATATATATATGAGCCATACACGAGAAAATGGTATACCAGCAACATACGGGACAGAGTGCACGTATATAAAGGTAACATAGCTCCGCCTAGCACTATATGTAAAGAATGCTTGCATCAATGGAGCTCAGATCAGCTGTGCACACTATTATGCAGGTAGTTGGGTTTAGAGCTACACACACCCAGTATAACTGGCAAATCAGAGCACAAGGATCGAACATAAGAGATAGGGATTGGTTAAAGACTCCACACACCCTTGTTTTGGGGGAGGTTTCTTTTATGCAGGATGTATGGTAATTGCGGCTATAAAAGCCGAAGAATGTTTGATGTAAAATATGCCTGAGAAACGCGTAGCATATTTCTTTATGCCCACCCATACAAACTATTGTATCATAGCCATTATTGTTACAAGAATAAAATACTTTGTTTTTATCTATTGGCTTGGATACTCATTGGGTGAGCCCAGTATTACCATACACCTGCAGTGGAGGAGTTCTGAGACCGCAGGGAGCCAGCTGGTTAGCTCTAAATAACCAGCCTGCGTCTACAAGCACATAGGTGTGCTCCAACAAATTGTGAGTACCCTGTGTGGAATGTTTGGTGCTAATTGATTATACTATCACAGATACACACATTTGGGCGTGTTTGTATTTACAGACTGGGAGTGAGTGGAGACCGGAGGGAGCAAGCTGGGTAGCTCAGATATCCAGCCCGATACTACAAGCACATAAGTGTGCTCTTTCAAATTGTGAGTAGTTTGTGTTAAAACGTATCACATCTTCATATCACAGTTTGCTACGGATACACACATTTGGGCGCCTCTCTTGTGTTTTTGTCTTTTTATTGCAGCGTTAGTAAGTTGATCAAAGCAGTTTGTGAGCACAGTTTCTTTGTGTGTGTATACCAAAGACCGGGTTTGTCAAGGCGCTATACAGCCAACAGCTCACCAGACCATAGTAAGTGCAAAATCTACGGTACTTCCAGAGCCCCTCCGTCTTCACACTTGCAAATCTGTTTATCACGCTCACGTTGCCAATTCCAACGACCATTGAAATATTGATGTAGCATCCAGGTAAAGTTTGGTCCGTTACTTTCCAAGACTTGTGTCACACGCCACCTGCCTCACAGGGGCGTGACTTCCACGCAACGCTCGTTTCACCCCTTGTAATTAGTGTAGGGCTTTCTCAAGCGTCATGCTATTGTTTCAAATTCAGCAACTTTTATATCCACCTTCAAATAGGTTCAGGTGAAATATATCAAATGTATTGCTCACTAGCTCACATAAATTTTTTACACATTTTTTTACAGCATCATTCAAAATTCTAATAAATAAATATGTCCCTGCAAAAACATAAATATACATATTTAGCCGAAAGAGAGTGGGATTCTCTAACACAATGAATAAAGGTAATGATAACAATAATAATGAGGAGTTATAACAGTCATCAGAATTTAAAAAGATTTAATTATGCGTAATCGCCATACTTAGGCTCAATATGTCCACATATAGCTGGCAAGACATTTAATGAATATATAATTGTGGAGAGTCTCATATTTGGTGCCATCATAGCTATATATTGTTTTTGCACATTTAAATAAAAATATTTAACTGAGGAATGGTGCATAATTAATCTCTTCATTCAGGCCATTAGGTTTTAAGGAGTTTAAATTATAAACCCACTTACATTCTGCCTTTAGAAGTAAATTATCAATATCACCACCTCTATCCTTCAAATCAATGAGCTACAAACTCATCCATCTTAAATCTGTGTCTAGGCTATTGTGGCACTCTAACAAATGTCTAGCAACTCCACTAGTTTTAATTTTCTCATTTATTTGTCTCTCCTATGCTCTTTAATTCTTTTGTGTAGTTCTCTATACATTTTACCTATATAGAATCTGGGGCACGTGCAAGTCACTAGATATATTACTCCACTGCTTTTACACGTTATATGTCCTTTCACCTTAAAAACATCTGCCTTCCAAATTAGTCATTTTGTTCCCGCTAAGCATGAACTTGCAAATAATACATTTATTGCATGTAAAAGATCCATTCTCCTTTTTCTTTTTTCTAACCAACTTTCATTTGACCTTTTATTTATAAAGTGGCTGACAACCAGTTTATCTTTAAGTGAGGGTGCTCTTTTGGCTGTCAATGATGGATATTCACCCACAATTTCTTTTAAATCTGAATCTAAGGTGAGAAGGCCCCAGTGCTTTTTAAGAATAGCTCTAATGCCCTGCCATCTATCATTATAGATTGAAGTATATCTCAGTATTGACTTTTTACATTCCTTGTCCTTATATAATAAAGTGTTCAGATTATTTGGCTCTTTTATAGCCTTCCTTAATAGATTTGGTTGAATAACTTCTAGCTATAAATCTTTTGGTTTGGTCTGCTGCATGAAATTTGAATCCATCAACTGTGGAGCAGTTTCTACGATGTCTAAGAAACTGTCCCACAGGGATGGATTCAATTTGACTTTTGGGGTGATAACTACTGGCTAATAGCAAAGTATTCGCTGCTGTAGGCTTTCTATGGGACTCAGTGACAATGGTATCACCCTCTTCATAATGTTCAAATCAAGAAAGGTTAATTCACTGTCACTATACTCATAGGTAAATTTTAAATTCCAAGAATTATTGTTAGGGATTTTCATGAATATATGTAAATCATCTATTGTGCAATTCCATAAGAGGAGGACATTGTCAATATAACGTGTCCATAGATCAATCATTGGTTCAAAATGTGCTGATATGTCAATAATATTGTTAGCTTCTCACATGCACAGGTAGAGGCCATATGTGGGGGCACAACACGCCCCCATGGCCGTACCCATTAATTGCCTATAGAATTTTTTATCAAATAGAAAATAGTTATGTTCTAAAATAAAACTCAGTAGCTGAAGTACACAATGGGTATGTTTTTCATATTGCTGCCCTCTTTGTGATAAATAATATTTACATGCTTCAATACCTAGACTATGTGGGATGCAAGAGTATAGAGCTTCTACATCAATAGAAACCAAAATTGTAGCTGAAGTAACACTAATATTATCAATTTTTTTTTTAAAACATCTCTAGTGTCTTTAACATACAATGGTAAAGATAAAAGATGTGGACGTAAACACCAGTCCACATATTTGCCAACATTTTCACATAAACCACTGATCCCTGACACAATGGGTCTCCCTGGGGGGGGGGGGATATTTGTTTTTATGCAATTTTGGGATCGTATAGAAAGTGGGGACCACCGGGAGCTCATTTTTCATATATCTGTATTCATTATCATTAATAATACCTTCCTTGAATGCATCTAACAGAATCTTGTCAAGTATAGTTTTATAAGATATTGTGGGATCTTTTTTTAGTATTTCATATTGTGTTTTAATGTTTAACTGTCTCAAAATTTCATGTGTATAGTCCTGTTTTTTCAAAATCACCAGATTTCCGCCCTTAACCGAAGGCTTTATTATAATATTATTGTCTGTTATCAACTCATTTAATGCATCTATTTCCTCCTTATTAAGATTATTCTTAGAAATCTAATTGCTATCTAAGTTCTTAATATCCTTCTCTACTAACTTCACAAAATTGGAAAGATTAGATACCATTGACAGAGATGGCATTTAATTTGACTTTGGCTTAGGATTACTAAACCCAATTGATGTTGATGGATGTTCTTCATCTGCATCAGTTGCTTGTAACAATGATTCCAGATCATGTAAAGTTTTTTTATCATGCATATCCAGTTTTGTAATATCAGGTTTATTCATATAGAGTTTCTTAAGGACAACTCTCCTGGCAAACATGTGTAAGTCCTTAGTTACTGTAAATTTGTCTAATTTATTAGTAGGACAAAATAATAGGCCTTTTTTCAAAAGTTGGACATGTGTTGATTTTAAAATTGTATCTGATAAATTTAATACTTGTAACTCATCATCAATTATTGATTCTGTTCCTCTATGTTTTGAGAGCTCTGTAAGGTGTACCCACTTGTCTTCCCATTTGCCTTTTTTATGTTTACGCCCCCCTCTCCTGGTTTTTCTTTCATCCCTTGAGGGCCCCTGTCCAAAAAAATCCTCCTCCTACTTTGGCGTCTCCCTCTATTAGGCTAATTCTCTGAACCTGATTTATCAGATTCAGAGGATTCAGAAGTATATGTAGTGGCATATTCATATACTTTATCTTCCTTATAATCCAATATATCTCTTAAGAATTTCCTTCTCTTTCTTGATTTAGTTTCCTCCGGAAGTTTCCTAGTTTCAACCAATATTTGATCTTTTAGCTTTTTATAATCTGTGTTAGTGGACCAGTTATCTAGAGCCAACTCTGATTCTTTCAATTTTTCATCCAAAAGATCAAGTTTTAATTGAGTTTCATTAATAATAAGCTTCATTAGGTTAAACGAACATTCAGAGAGACACCCATTTTTGTTTAAAGTCCTCCGTTAAAGGATTATTCACATTAAGACCTGTTTTTTTTCTTAGTCTTAGACCTCGGGGCACCATCTTATTGTCTATATATCTCTGTAGACTGGTTATCTCCCATTTTAATTTAAGTTGTTTGATAAGATTATTGTTATGTATTTTATAGTCTTGAAAAATGGATCCTGATGGCTGCACCAAAGCACCTTTATCAGGCTCTACAGAGAAAGTCTCATTGGTGTCAAATTCCCACTCTCTTTCACCTATACTAGCCATTCTTCCCAAACCCACAAAGGGGCACCTCGTGAATACACCACAATGCAAATAAACACCTCTGAGCTGGGTAACTGAAAAAACCCACAAAGGGGTTCAGACAATTAAATAGACAGAGTATGTACCCGCTCAATAAGGATATATTGTTAATAGTAATGGAGCGCCTGATTAACCAAATACTCTCAGGCGCTCCAGTGCACAGAACCCAGAAGTAATATAATATGGATTATGTAAGAGAAAGATCTAGTTGGGCATGACGCTTGAGAAAGCCCTATACTAATTACAAGGGGTGAAGCGCGCATAGCGTGGAAGTCACGCCCCTGTGAGGCAGGTGGCGTGTGACGCAAGTCTTGGAAAGTAACAGACCAAACTTTACCTGGATGCTACATCAATATTTCAATGGTCATTGGAATTGGCAAACGTGAGCATGATAAACAGATTTGCAAGTGCGAAAACAGAGGGGCAGCTCTGGAAGTACCGTAGATTTTGCACTTACTATGGTCTGGTGAGCTGTTGGCTGTATAGCGCCTTGAAAAACCCGGTTTTTGGTATACACACACAAAGAAACTGTGCTCACAAACTGCTTTGATCAACTTAAGGGACACTGAACCCAATTTTTTTCTTTTGTGATTCAGATAGAGCATGTAATTTTAATCAACTTTCTAATTTACTCCTAATATCAATTTTTCTTCGTTCTCTTGCTATCTTTATTTGAAAAAGAAGGCATCTATGCTTTTTTTGGGGGTTCAGGACTCTGGACAGCACGTTTTTATTGGTGGATCAATTTATCCACCAATCAGGAAGGACAACCCAGGTTGTTCACCAAAAATGGGCCGGCATCTAAACTTACATTCTTGCATTTCAAATAAAGATACCAAGAGAATAAAAAAATTTTGATAATAGGAAATAGTAAATTAGAAAGTTGCTTAAAATGTTGTGCTCTATCTGAATCAGGAAAGAAAAAATATGGGTTCAGTGTCCCTTTACTAACGCTGCAATAACAACTTATACATTCGACAAGGAGTATTTAACATACTTAAAGGGACAGTCTACACCAAAATCTTTCTTATTTAAAAAGATAGATAATCCCTTTATTACCCATTCCCCATTTTTGCATAACCAACACAGTTATATTAATATACTTTTTACCTTTGTGATTGTCTTGTATCTAAGCCTTTGCAGACAGCCTCCTTATCTAAGTGCCTTTGACAGTCATGCAGTGTAGTCAATCAGTGAAGACTCCTAAATAACTTCACGGGAGTGAGCACAATGTTATCTATATGACACACGTGAACTAACACTGTCTAACTGTGAAAAACTTTCAAAATGCTCTGAGCTAAGAGGCGGTTTTCAACGGTTTAGAAATCAGTTTGAGCCTAGCTAGGTTTAGCTTTTCAAAAATAGCATCAAGGGAACAAAGCAAATTTGATGATAAAAGTAAATTGGAAAGTTGTTTAAAATTGCTGCCCTATCTGAATCATGAAAGTTTAATTTTGACTTTACTGTCCCTTTAAGACTGTGTAACTGTGCTTGTATTTCAGCTTATGTCTATGCAGGACTGTGGGACTTTTAATATCTATGGGGTTTGTCTCACTTGATACCGTTTGACGAACTGCTGAGTTCTGCAATAATAACTAATACATTCGACAAGGAGTATCTAACACACTTGAGACTGTGTAACTGTGCTTGCTTTTCAGCTTAAAGGGACACTAAACCCACATTTTTCTTTCATGATTCAGATAGAGAATACAATTTTAAACAACTTTCCAATTTACTTCTATTATCTAATTTGCTTAATTTTTTAGATATCCTTTGTTGAAGATATAGTAATGCACATGGGTGAGCAATCACATGAGGCATCTATGTGTAGCAACCAATCAGCAGCTACTGAGCCTATCTAGATATGCTTGTCAGCTAAGAATATAAAGAGAATGAAGCAAATTAGATAATAGAAGTACATTAGAAAGTTGTTTAAAACTGCACGCTCTTTCTTAATCATGAAAGAAAAAATGTAGGTTTCATGTCCATTTAAGTCTATGCGGGACTGTGGGACTGTAAATATCTATGGGATTTGTCTCACTTGATACCATTTGGATATACGTCACAATCAATATATATATATACAATTGCATTGTATCTTTGATGTTCATTTTGGTACATGAATGTGGTGTCATATATACCAGCATGCTAATTGAAATATGGCCATTTACTGATCTAAGTATTAGGATTGCTCACATATTAATTACTTTATATTCTGTTCTATGATTAAGTTCATAGGCTAATGTTTGTTGCCTGTATTTGATTTAATAGGTGTGACTTTAGGATTTAATTGTTTTGGGAATAATAAATAATATCTCTTTCTTTCTGAACCTACTTGGAGTATTTTGTGAATTCTTACACTACAATGCAATTAATGTATTTTAGAGTTTATTATTAGTCTGTGCTGGATTGGCAAAACTAGACCTTTCTCTTACATAATCCATATTATATTACTTTTGGGTTCCGTGCACTGGAGCACCTGAGAGTATGTGGTTAATCAGGTGCTCCATTACTATTAACAATATATCCTTATTGAGCGGGTACATAATCTGTCTATATATATATTCAGAAAAAAGAAAGCACTCACTGGACTTCATTTCATAAAACATAGCTTTTATTTCGGCCTATAAAATCCATAATTTTTCGGGTACCGGTCCGGTCCCTTTGTCAAATGGCACTCAAAGAACACCCAAAGAAACCGGACTGGTACCTGAAACGTTATGGGCTAAAAAAAAAATAAGTTTTATGGAATGATGCCCAGTGTGTGCTTTCTTTTTTCTGAATATATACAACCCCTTTCTCAAGAGAAAGGCCCAATATTGAGGGCCAAAACTCGTCAACAGTTTGGTAAGCCTTATTCTATTTGCATCATATTGTTCTTAGCTATATTGCACCATTGTGTTATATGTTTTACAGGTCACAAGTACGGTAATACAAGTCATCACCTAAGAAGATTCACTTTTTCACAGAGGGACTTGTTTTGGATCTCACATACATTGTACAAAATTTTTCACTTTTTTTGTCACACTTTTTTTAGCATTTTTTGGACATTTCATCGCTACTTGCTATCACCATCACTTACTAGAATACATCACTAATGGAACATTTCAATATTTGGGACAATTTACATTTGTGACTCTACATTTGTGACTTTACCAATCGTTTACTGGAACTATAGAAGATTTACTTGCTCCTAAGGTGCACCTTAGCTATTTGCTTAGACTAATATACACTATTTATTGCATTTTATTGTATTTTATGTATTTTATGTACGGTGCTCAATTTATTGTACATTGCACACATTCATTGGTTTTACCATATACCTTTTAAAGGTTTTTAGTCATTATTAAACATTTTTAACCACAATCTTCTGGCACTCTTGACACTATTGTTCTCATGCTATTTTTCAAGGTGAGCTAAGACACCTCTGTTTTAGAGCGACTCTAGTATTGTCCCCAAGCGCTTTTTCTCACTACACCCGTCAGATATATATATAAACCAGTAATTAGTAAAGAAAAGACTCAAAGGGTATCCAATACTATCCTTTGAAAGAGAGGAAAAAACAGCATTCGTAACTGAACAAGAAATGAATATTTATTCTGCCCTCTGACAATAAGAGCAAGCACCAATCAGCATACAAACACTTAACATATCAACCTGTTAAAATGTAAAGGACTAAACGCTACCGCTGTCACTATAAAGCTTTGCATCGACTATACATTGCAAATACAAATTTGGTTATCTAACGTTACAGTGTATACAGCTTCCAAATAACACATCCACTACGTAGCACATAGGGAACCATTACCAAAGCATAACCGAAACAAAAACAGTCCAGAACGTAAGTCCCAGAGAGATTGTGACCGCAGCGGGAAGCTGTACACTAGGTCAATTACTCACAAACCACAGAGCGCTCTGCTTAGAGTTGTTTGCAAACAGAAGATCTCACAGTGTATCCTAATCCTGTGACTCGTGACATCACTCAAAGGGATGGGCTACCTCCAGGTAATATACTTAAAGGTACATGAAAACCAAAATATTTCTATCAGGATTCAGATAGAGAATACAATTTTAAACAACTTTTTAATTTACTTCTATTATCTAATCTGTTTCATTCTCTTGGTATCATTTGTTGAAGGAGCTGAAGGAGCAGCAATGCACTACTAGTTTCAAACTGAACACATGGGTGAGCCAATCACATTCAATATATATATGCAGCCACCAATCAACATATAGAACCTAGTTTATCTGCTGCTCATGAAGTTGCCAAGATAAACCTTTCAGCAAATTATAACAAGAGCAGGAAGCAAATTAAATAATAGAAGTAAATTGGAAAGTTGCTTAAAATGGTATTCTCTATCTGAATCATGAACGAAAATGTTTGGATTTCATGTCCCTTTAAAGCACGGTGTGTTATGGAAAGCTTGCCATAGGTTTAAACCGCCATCTCCCCTCTGCTGATTGGGTATCCACTTCAGAAGAGACTTGTGTAGAAACTTCACAAAAAAGACACAAAAAAGAACTCAAGTATAAGTGGCAGAGTCATCATCAGACATCGGGGAACATTGATTCATAAGCTGGTTGCTTCATCTGTGCTGTGTATCCCGAGGAAATTATTCAAGAGCATCGGTTTTCACTGAACCCACTTTTGAAGAACGTTGAACACAAACTCCATAGGGTTAGTCGGTTTCCAAACAAAACTTATATTTTCTAGAGCCGCATATATTATAGTCACTGCGTGCATCTAGGGGCCATACATCGGCACCTGGGATATTTTGTGGCTAATACCAAAGGTAGCAGCAGTAATTCACCTGGGGGTAGTTAGGTGGTAGACGGTAGAGTCCTTTACAATAGTAAAACACTATCCAGTGTCTGTCTTATGATTATAAAAGTGCACATCATGCCAACGCACGTTTCACCCTACCAACAACTTTTGCATACCGGGGCCTCATCAGGGCATAACCTCTAGCCAATAGGCTCCACCTTTTATAGCACCTGGATGAGAATAAAGGTTAGACCTGCTGAAAAAGGTGGACAATTCCACCTTTAGGATATTTCATACATTGATCAGCATTCACTACCAACATTTTTTTTTACAATATGTTAGCAGGAGAATGGCAAAATCACCCTACATTTTTATGTGACCTATGCTTTATTCCTAGAGATAAATAAAAAGTACCTCTAATTAAATTCTCAAACTTAGACTGTACTTATTTACATATTAAAGCCATCTTTTTATACATGGGGGACAAACAACTTTTTCCATTGTTAGAAAAAGGATGCAAATTCAAACTTATCATTTAAACCCTTGGGAATTCTAGTACCACGCCTAAAGATCCATCTTACTTCTTTTTGTAATAAAACTCTGTTATTATCCCTGCCTGAAGTGATGCCTTTATTAATAGCTATGAATTTTAAGGATTGTGTCTCGCTATTGTGAAAATGAGCAAACTGTTTTGCAACATTAGTATCTCTTACATTTAGGAAATCATCCCTGTGTTCCTGAATACGGTCCTTTATGACTCTATTAGTTTTACCAACGTTAAAGGTCGGACAGGAACAATGTAGCAGGTAGATGACCCCTTCTGACTGACAGTTAAAGAAGAACCTTATGTAATATATTTTCGACCCATCAACTGAAAAGCTTTTTGTACTATCCATAAAAGGAAACTGCCTTTGATTCCCTTGTTTTTTCTTAGCCAATCTGCATCAGACATTCCTTTAATAAATTAGCTTTTTACTAATTTATCCTTCAAATTTTGAGCTTTTCTAGCAACCATTTGGGGCCTATTACCTACGGCCTGTTTAAGCAGTTCATTCATGGTCAAAAAATGCCAATTTCTATTCAGAATCATGCATAAATCATTCCATTGGTTGCTAAAGGTTGAAATGAACCTAATCTGTACTTTCTCTTTATCCCCTCTTTTATCATACAGAATTGTATCTCTGGGCATACCTCTTTCTCTATATAGTGCCCTTTTAATACATCTCTTTGAATATCCTCTTTTGAGGAATCTATCTGCCATTTGAGCCGCATGGAATTCAAATTTGGCCATGGAGGAACAATTTCTCTTTAACCTGAGAAACTGTCCATAGGGAATCCCCTTAATCAAGTGTGTAGGATGATTACTTAGAGCATGCAGCATATTATTAGTTGCATTAGGTTTTCTAAAATTTTCTGTCACTTTGCAATTTCCAGCATTTTTTAATCTTTAAATCAAGAAAAAAAAGTTCCTTATCATTTGTTTCAAAAGTTAAGAAGATATTCTTATAATTTTTATTAAGAATAGATACAAAATTACTGAATTCTTCAGATGTACCATCCCACAGGATGAGTACATCGTCCACATATCGGACCCATAGTTGGACATGTTCATCCATTATGTCACTATAGTTATCAAACACATAATAATTGAGGGATTTTTAGAGACTAAAGGTACTGAATACAAGGAAAGTTCAAATTTGCTCAGTATGCCATTGAGTTCCGTACGCTTGCCTCAAAGGTAGGTTGGAACAATGAAGCCCTTGTTGCCGCCTTCTTTCATGGGCTCTCTAATGCGATTAAAGACGAAGTTGCTGCCAGAGATTTAACAGAGGATCTCGAGGCATTGGTGTCTTTGATCCTAATTGACATCAGACTCAGAGAGAGACCCTCTTTCAAGGAGCGCTTGCAGAAGCCTCCTGTTCCGTTATCTCCTACGTGTTCATTCCCACACATGCCTCCCTCTCCTCCCATGCCTCCTGGTCCCGAGTCACCAGGTACTGCTGAGCCAATGCAATTGGGATTCACACGTCTCTCCATGGCAGAGAGGGCCTTTAGGAGGAGGGAGGGGCTCTGCCTCTATTGTGGGTTACAGGGCCACCTTTTGAAGTCTTATACTACACGGCTGGGAAATGCTCACACCTGTCGGGGGCAGACCTTGGGTGGTTTATCCTTGTCCCCAGGACCGCTAAAGGAGAAACCTTTGGTCACGGTTGTCCTTTCCTGGGTGGAATCCTCCAGAGTCACCCAGGCTCTTGTTGACTCCGGTGCTGCAGGCTATTTCATTGACTTTGTTTTTGTATCAAAGCACTCCATTCCTGTTTTGCCTCGGTCCATTCCGCTTGCTATTGAGGCCATTGAAGGCAGGCCCCTTCAGCTCGCACTCATTACTCACAAAACTGCTGCGTTATCCATGGCTGTTGGGGATCTCCATTTGAAACCCTCCAGTTCCAGGTGATAAATTCTCCGCATTTTCCAGTTGTTCTGGGTTATTCCTTGCTCCAAAAGCACAATCCCAATCTCGACTGGCGCAGGTCCGAAATTTTGTCATGGTCTCTGCAATGTATTTCCACTTGTCTTCAGAAACCAGTTAAAGAGGCCCATTTATCAAGCCCGTGTTTCTGGTGAGTCTTCAGACTTGCCAGAAACAGCAGTTATGAAGCAGCGGTCTAAAGACCGCTGCTCCATAACCCTGTCCGCCTGCTATGGTGTGCGATTGGCTGCGAGTCTGCAAGGGGCAGCATTGCACCAGCAGCTCTTGTGAGCTGCTGGTGCAATGCTGAATACGGAGAGCGTATTGCTCTCCACATTCAGTGAGGTCTTGCAGACCGGATCCGCACTGTCGGATCAGGTCCACAAGACCTTTGATACATAGGCCTCAAAGTTTTGTGCACTTTTTCGGTATCTCAACTGCCAGAGGAGTACCGAGAGTTCCTAGACATTTTTAACAAGGTGCATGCCGGTATGTTGCCTCCTCACCTGCAACCCGAGCCATTCCTCCTCAGGGCCGGGTTTACCCTCTGTCTGTTGCAGAGAATTGTGCTATGAAGGAGTATGTTGCCGATTCTCTGTCGCGGGGGATCATCCGCAAATCCTGCTCTCCTGCAGGGGCTGGCTTCTTCTTTGTGAAGAAAAAGGGTGGCGAGTTAAGACCATGCAATGATTATAGGGGTCTTAATCGTCTTACCATTAAGAATGCTTACCCTATTCCGCTCATTACGGAACTCTTTGACCACCTCATGGGAGCTATGGTCTTTTCTAAACTTGATTTGAGAGGAGCGTACAATCTCGTTAGGATCAAGGAGGGCCACGAATAGAAAACAGCATTTAACACCAGAAGCAGGCATTATGAGTATCTTGTAATGCCCTTTGGCCTATGTAATGCTCCTGCGGTTTTCCAGGAATTTATTAATGATGTCCTACGAGATATGTTGCAACAGTGTGTTGTGGTATATTTAGGCTCATTGTTCTGATGTTATACGAGATCTTCAGAGACTATGTGAGAACGGTCTGTTTTGTAAACTCAAGAAATGTGAGTTCCATCAGACTCAAGTAACATTCCTAGGTTATATTATCTCTGTTGCAGGGTTCTCCATTGATCCTGACAAGTTGTCTGCAGTTCTGCAGTGGCCTCAACCAGTTGGACTTCTGTCTATTCAATGTTTTTTGGGGTTCGCCAATAACTATAGAAAGTTTATTAAAAACTTTTCTTCCTTGATCAAACCTTTCACAGACATGACTTGTAAAGAGAATGATCCACTCCATTGGTCACCTACTGCCATTAAAGTCTTAAGACTGCCTTTTCTGCCGCTCCAGTTCTGGCTCAACCTAACCCTGTCCTGCCTTTTGTTCTTGAGGTCGATGAGTCTGAGACTGTAGTAGGTGCCCTCTTGTCTCAACGTCTTACGCCTGATGGTTCCTTGAACCGTGCGGTTTCTTCTCTAAGAAATTGTCTCCAGCGGAGTGCAATTATGAAATTGGTGGCAGGGAATTACAGGCCATAACTTTGGCACTCAAGGAATGGAGTCATCTTCTCGAGGGTACTAGCGTACCAGTGCTCATTTTTACTGACCACAAGAATTTAACTTATCTATCTGAAGCAAAACGTTTGTCGCCCCGACAGGCCAGATGGGCACTATTTTTGTCTTGGTTTAATTATGTGGTCTCCTACCTGCCTGGTAGTAAGAATGTTAGGGTTGATGCCCTCTCTCAACAATTTTCGCCTTTGTCAAAGGAGGAGTCTGTACCTACTCCAGTTATATCTCCTGACCATATTTTGGCTACCATACGTACTAATTTGACTTCTCCCTTGGGGGAGGAGATCCTGGCTGCACAAACCAATGCACCTCCTGAGAAACCTAGTGGTAAGTGTTTGTTCCTGAGAATCTTCAAACTAAACTTTTACACACCTACAACTATCCTAAAGCCACAGGTCACTCGACAATTCTGGTGGCCAGGTCTTCGTTCTGATGTTGCAGCGTATGTTGCCTCCTGCTCAGTTTGTGGACAGAATAAGACTCCTCGACGTCTTCCTGTGGGTCTTCTTCAACCTATTGCTAATGGTGAGCATCCTTGGACACATCTTTCCATGGACTTCATTGTCAAGCTCCCTGTTTCGAATGGCAATATGTTTTTCTAAAATGTCACATTGCATTCCCTTGAAGAAGTTGCCTACCACTCAGGAGCTTGCTTCAATTTTAGCCTGGGAGGTCTTCCGTTTACATGGGTTACCCAAGGAGATAGTCTCGGACCGAGGGTAGCCAGTTTATCTCCAGATTTTGGTGTTCCTTTTGTGCTCAAATGGGGATTCAGCTTTCCTTCTCCTTGGCATATCACCCTCAATCCAATGGGGCTGCGGAACGGTCTAATCAAGCTCTGGAACAGTTCCTCCATTGCTATGTCTCAGATCACCACAATAATTGGTCTGAACTGTTACCTTGGGCAGAGTTTGCTCGTAATAGCGCTATTAATGCTTCCTCCAAGTTATCCCCGTTCATGGTGAATTATGGGTTTCAACCATCCTTGTTGCCCAATTCATTCATGTCTCAGGGTATTCTGGCTTTGGAGGAGCATCTCTGGCAATTCTGTTCCACATGGGTGCAGATTCAGGATTGCCTTCATCGTTCTATGCAGCGCCAAAAGTTCCAGGCTGATCGTAGGCGTATGCCTGTGACTTCCTACCAGGTAGGTGAGAGGTTTGGCTGTCCTTCCGCAACTTGAACCTTTGTGTGCCTTCCAATAAACTGGCTCCCCGTTATGTTGGTCCTTTTCGAATACTCCGACGGGTCAATCCTGTGGCCTATGCTCTTGACCTTCCTCCTGCAATGTGCATCTCCAATGTTTTTCATGTCTCCCTCTTGAAACCATTGGTTTGTAATTGGTTTACCACTGTGTTGCCTCGTCCCCGTCCTATCTTTGTTGACAACCAAAAAGAATATGAGGTCAGCAACATTATTGACTCTCGTATTTCCTGGGGCCCCGTACAGTATTTGGTTCACTGGAGGGGCTACGGTCCGGAGGAGCATTCATGGGTTCCCTCCTCTGATGTTCATGCTCCTGCCCTCCTCTGTGCCTTCCATGCCCGTTTCCCCAATAAGCCTTTTGTCCTCCCGCGGGGGAGGGGTCATTGAGGGGAGGGTACTTTCAGGGTTTTTGTCCTGCTTTCTTTGACATGTGCTGCTGGCAGCCATTTTACTCACCTCTCTTGCTGACTCTGGTGCATAGTGTTTGATGCTGCTCATTTCCTTCACGCCCTTTTATGGCCAGACTGGTGTAAATCATCTGTGTGAGACAGGTTGCAGTCTCAGAATTGTGATATGCTTTGCCCTTGCATTGTCTCAGACCTGTTTGTAAGTTTCAGTGTATTACCTGGTTTTCTGACGTCCCTCCTGGTTCCTGATCCATGGCTTGTTCCTGACTCTGCTGTTCTCTTTGTTCCTGATTCCAGCTCGTCTGACTACTAGCTTTGGCTCCTGACATGGCTCATCTGACTATTCGTTTGGCTCCTATCTCGGCTCGTCTGACTACCAGCTCTGGTTTTGATTCCTGACTTGTGGACTTTTTATTATTTTTTGCTACTAATAAAGGTGTGATTATTTTTGCACTTCTCGTCTCAGTCTGATTCCTGGCACCCTGAAAATTGGTCCGATATGTGGACGATGCACTCATCCTGTGGGATGCTACATCTGAAGAATTCATTAATTTTGTCTCTATTCTTAATAAAAATTATAAGAATATCTTAACTTTTAACTAATAATATCCTGCATGCTCTAAGTAATCATCCTACACACTTGGGACAGTTTCTAAGGTTGAGGATAAATTGTTCCTCCATGGCCATATTTGAATTCCATGTGGCTCAAATGGCAGATAGATTCCTCAAAAGAGGATATTCAAAGAGATGTATTAAAAGGGCACTATATAGAGCAAGAGGTATGCCCAGAGATACAATTCTGTATGACAAAAGAAGGGATAAAGAGAAAGAACCATGAATGAACGTATTAAACAGGCCGTAGGTAATAGGCCCCAAATGATAGCTAGAAAAGCTAAAAATGTAAGGATAAATTAGTAAAAAGGCAATTTATTAAAGGACCGTCTGAGGCAGATTGGCAAAGAAAAAAACTAGGGAATCAAAGGCAGTTTCCCTTGTGGCCACTGTGTGTACTGCCCTTTTATGGATAGTTCAAAAATCTTTTGAGTTGATGGGTCGAAACTATATGACATAAGGTTCTTCTTTAACTGTCAGTCAGAAGGGGTCATCTACCTGCTACATTGTTCCTGTCCGACCTTTAACGTTGATAAAACTAAGAGAGTCATAAAGGACCGTATTCAGGAACACAGGGATAATATCCTAAATGTAAGAGATACTAATGTTGCAAGACAGTTTGCTCATTTTCACAATAGCGAGACACAATCCTTAAAATTCATAACTATTAATAAAGGCATCACTTCCGGCAGGGGATGTGATAATAACAGAGTTTTATTACAAAAAGAAGTAATATGGATTTTTTGGCTTGGTACTTGAATTTCCAAGGGTTTTTAATGATAAGTTTGAATTTGCATTCTTTTTATAACAATGGAAAAAGTTGTTTGTCCCCCATGTATTAAAAGATTTCTTTAATATGTAAATAAGTACTGTCTAAGTTTGAGAATTGAATTAGAGGTACTTTTTATTTATCTCTAGGAATAAAGCATAGGTCACATAAAAATGTAGGGTGATTTTGCCATTCTCCTGCTAACATATTGTAAAAAAAAGATTTTGGTAGTGAATGCTGATCAATGTATGAAATATCCTAAAGGTGGAATTGTCCACCTTTTTCAGCAGGTGTCTAATTAACCTGTATTCTCATCCAGGTGCTATTAAAGGTTGAGCCTATTGGCTAGAGGTTATGCCCTGATGAGGCCCCGGTATGCAAAAGTTGTTGGTGGGGGTGAAACGTGCGTTGGCATGATGTGCACTTTTATAATCATAAGACAGACACTGGATAGTGTCTTACTATTGTAAAGGACTCTCCCGTCTACCGCCTAACTACCCCCAGGTGAATTACTGCTGCTACCTTTGGTATTAGCCACAAAATATCCCAGGTGCCGATGTATGGCCCCTAGATGCACGCAGTGACTATAATATATGCGGCTCTAGAAAAGATAAGTTTTGTTTGGAAACTGACTAACCCTATAGTGTTTGTGTTCAACGTTCTTCAAAAGTGGGTTCAGTGAAAACCGATGCTGTTGAATAATTTCCTTGGGATACACAGCACAGATGAAGCAACCAGCTTATGAATCAATGTTCCCGATGTCTGATGATGACTCTGCCACTTATACTTGAGTTCTTTTTTGTGTCTTTTTTGTGACGTTTCTACACAAGTCTCTGAAGTGGATACCCAATCAGCAGATGGGAGATGGCGGTTTAAACGTTTGGCAAGCTTTCCATAACACACTGTGCTTTAAGTATATTACCTGGTGGTAGCCCATCCCTTTGAGGGATGTCACGAGTCATGGGATTAGGATACACTGTGAGATCTTCCGTTTGTAAACAACTCCAAGCAGAACTCTCTGTGGTTTGTGAGTAATTGACCTAGTGTACAGCTTCCCGCTGCGGTCACAATCTCTCTGGGACTTACGTTCTGGACTGTTTTTGTTTCGGTTATGCTTTGGTAATGGTTCCCTATGTGCTACGTAGTGGATGTGGTATTTGGAAGCTGTATACACTGTAACGTTAGATAACCACATTTGTATTTGCAATGTATAGTCAATGCAAAACTTTATAGTGACAGCGGTAGCGTTTAGTCCTTTACATTTTAACAGGTTAATATGTTAAGTGTTTGTATGCTGATTGGTGCTTGCTCTTATTGTCAGAGGGCAGAATAAATATTCATTTCTTGTTCAGTTACGAGTGCTGTTTTTTCCTCTCTTTCAAAGGATAGTATTGGGTACTCTTTGACTCTCTTCTTTACTAGTTATTGGTTTATTTAAATTTGAGGACTGCACCGTGATATAAATTGGAACTTTTTAGCAGTATTTACACCTCTCTCCTTCTCTTGTTATATATATATTTATTTCAAGAAAGAAGACTCAGTCGCCTAGATTTAAAGTTCTGCGGCCAAAGGGGTGCGTTAGCTACGCTGGCTTTTTTCTGGCTGCACCTTTTAAATACCGCTGGTATTTAGACTTCACAGAATGGCTGCGTTAGGCTCCAAAAAAGGAGCGTATAGCATATTTACCGCAACTTCAACTCTCTATACCAGTGGTGCTTACGGACGCGGCCAGCTTAAAAAACGTGCTCGTGCACGATTCCCCCATAGAAAACAATGGGGCTGTTTGAGCTGAAAAAAACCTAACACCTGCAAAAAAGCCGCATTCAGCTCCTAACGCAGCCCCATTGTTTGCTATGGGGAAACACTTCCTACGTCTGCACCTAACACTCTAACATGTACCCCGAGTCTAAACACCCCTAACCTTACACTTATTAACCCCTATTCTGCTGCCCCCCGCTATCGCTGACCCCTGCATAATTTTTTTAACCCCTAATCTGCCGCTCCGTAAACCGCCGCTACTTACATTATCCCTATGTACCCCTAATCTGCTGCCCCTAACACCGCCGACCCCTATATTATATTTATTAACCCCTAATCTGCAACCCACAACGTCGCCTCCACCTGCCTACACTTATTAACCCCTAATCTGCCGAGCGGACCGCACCGCTATTATAATAAAGTTATTAACCCCTAATCCGCCTCACTCCCGCCTCAATAACCCTATAATAAATAGTATTAACCCCTAATCTGCCCTCCCTAACATCGCCGACACCTAACTTCAAACATTAACCCCTAATCTGCCGACTGGAGCTCACCGCTATTCTAATAAATGTATTAACTCCTAAAGCTAAGTCTAACCCTAACACTAACACCCCCCTAAGTTAAATATAATTTAAATCTAACGAAATAAATTAACTCTTATTAAATAAATTATTCCTATTTAAAGCTAAATACTTACCTGTAAAATAAATCCTAATATAGCTACAATATAAATTATAATTATATTATAGCTATTTTAGGATTTATATTTATTTTACAGGTAACTTTGTATTTATTTTAACCACGTACAATAGCTATTAAATAGTTATGAACTATTTAATAGCTAAAATAGTTAAAATAATTACAAATTTACCTGTAAAATAAATCCTAACCTAAGTTACAATTAAACCTAACACTACACTATCAATAAATAAATTAAATAAAATACCTACAATTACCTACAATTAAACCTAACACTACACTATCAATAAATTAATTAAATACAATATCTACAAATAAATACAATGAAATAAACTAACTAAAGTACAAAAAATAAAAAAGAACTAAGTTACAAAAAATAAAAAAATATTTACAAACATCAGAAAAATATTACAATAATTTTAAACTAATTACACCTACTCTAAGCCCCCTAATAAAATAACAAAGACCCCCAAAATAAAAAAATGCCCTACCCTATTCTAAATTACAAAAGTTCAAAGCTCTTTTACCTTACCAGCCCTGAACAGGGCCCATTGCGGGGCATGCCCCAAAGAATTCAGCTCTTTTGCCTGTAAAAAAAACACATACAATACCCCCCCCCCAACATTACAACCCACCACCCACATACCCCTAATCTAACCCAAACCCCCCTTAAATAAACCTAACACTAAGCCCCTGAAGATCTTCCTACCTTATCTTCACCATACCAGGTTCACCGATCGATCCAGAAGAGCTCCTCCGATGTCTTGATCCAAGCCCAAGCGGGGGGCTGAAGATGTCCATGATCCGGCTGAAGTCTTCATCCAAGCGGGAGCTGAAGAGGTCCATGATCCGGCTGAAGTCTTCTATCAACGGCATCTTCAATCTTCTTTCTTCCGGATCCATGTTCATCCCGCCGACGCGGAACATCCATCTTCACCGAAGACTTCCCGACGAATGACGGTTCCTTTAAGGGACGTCATCCAAGATGGCGTCCCTCGAATTCCGATTGGCTGATAGTATTCTATCAGCCAATCAGAATTAAGGTAGGAAAATTCTGATTGGCTGATGGAATCAGCCAATCAGAATGAAGTTTCGATCAGCCAATAGAATGCAAGCTCAATCTGATTGGCTGATCGGATCAGCCAATCGGATTGAACTTGATTCTGATTGGCTGATTCCATCAGCCAATCAGAATTTTCCTACCTTAATTCCGATTGGCTGATAGAATACTATCAGCCAATCGGAATTCGAGGGACGTCATCTTGGATGACGTCCCTTAAAGGAACCGTCATTCGTCGGGAAGTCGTCGGTGAAGATGGATGTTCCGTGTCGGCGGGATGAACATGGATCCGGAAGAAAGAAGATTGAAGATGCCGTTGATAGAAGACTTCAGCCGGATCATGGACCTCTTCAGCTCCCGCTTGGATGAAGACTTCAGCCGGATCATGGACATCTTCAGCCCCCCGCTTGGGCTTGGATCAAGACATCGGAGGAGCTCTTCTGGATCGATCGGTGAACCTGGTATGGTGAAGATAAGGTAGGAAGATCTTCAGGGGCTTAGTGTTAGGTTTATTTAAGGGGGGTTTGGGTTAGATTAGGGGTATGTGGGTGGTGGGTTGTAATGTTGGGGGGGGTATTGTATGTGGTTTTTTTACAGGCAAAAGAGCTGAATTCTTTGGGGCATGCCCCGCAAAGGGCCCTGTTCAGGGCTGGTAAGGTAAAAGAGCTTTGAACTTTTGTAATTTAGAATAGGGTAGGGCATTTTTTTATTTTGGGGGTCTTTGTTATTTTATTAGGGGGCTTAGAATAGGTGTAATTGATGTTTGTAAATATTTTTTTATTTTTTGTAACTTAGTTCTTTTTTATTTTTGTACTTTAGTTAGTTTATTTCATTGTATTTATTTGTAGATATTGTATTTAATTAATTTATTGATAGTGTAGTGTTAGGTTTAATTGTAGGTAATTGTAGGTATTTTATTTAATTAATTTATTGATCGTGTAGTGTTAGGTTTAATTGTAACTTAGGTTAGGATTTATTTTACAGGTAATTTTGTAATTATTTTAACTATTTTAGCTATTAAATAGTTCTTAACTATTTAATAGCTATTGTACCTGGTTAAAATAAATACAAAGTTAACTGTAAAATAAATATAAATCCTAAAATAGCTATAATATAATTATAATTTATATTGTAGCTATATTAGGGTTTATTTTACAGGTAAGTATTTAGCTTTAAATAGGAATAATTTATTTAATAAGAGTTAATTTATTTTGTTAGATTTAAATTATATTTAACTTAGGGGGGTGTTAGGGTTAGGGTTAGACTTAGCTTTAGGGGTTAATCCATTTATTACAGTAGCGGCGAGATTCGGTCGGCAGATTAGGGGTTAATAATTGAAGTTAGGTGTTGGCAATGTTAGGGAGGGCAGATTAGGGGTTAATACTATTTATTATAGGGTTATTGAGGTGGGAGTGAGGCGGATTAGGGGTTAATAACTTTATTATAGTAGTGGTGAGATCCGCTCGGCAGATTAGGGGTTAATAAGTGTAGGCAGGTGGAGGCGACGTTGAGGGGGGCAGATTAGGGGCTAATAAATATAATATAGGGGTCGGCGGTGTTAGGGGCAGCAGATTAGGGGTACATAAGGATAATGTAGGTGGCGGTCGGCAGATTAGGGGTTAATTATTGTAGGTAGCTGACGGGGACGTTGAGGGGGGCAGGTTAGGGGTTAATAAATATAATATAGGGGTCGGCGATGTTAGGGGCAGCAGATTAGGGGTACAGAAGGATAACGTAGGTGGCGGTTGGCAGATTAGGGGTTAATTATTGTAGGTAGGTGGCAGCGACGTTGTAGGGGGCAGGTTAGGGGTTAATAAATATAATATAGGGGTCGGCAGTGTTAGGGGCAGCAGATTAGGGGTACATAAGGATAACGTAGGTGGCGGTCGGCAGATTAGGGGTTAAAAAAATGTAATCGAGTGGCGGCGATGTGGGGGGACCTCGGTTTAGGGGTGCATAGGTAGTTTATGGGTGTTAGTGTACTTTAGAGCACAGTAGTTAAGAGCTTTATAAACCGGCGTTAGCCCAGAAAGCTCTTAACTACTGACTTTTTTCTGCGGCTAGAGTTTTGTCGTTAGATTTCTAACGCTCACTTCAGCCACGACTCTAAATACCGGAGTTAGAAAGATCCCATTGAAAAGATAGGATACGCAATTGACGTAAGGGGATCTGCGGTATGGAAAAGTCGCGGCTGGAAAGTGAGCTTTAGACCCTTTCCTGACTGACTCCAAATACCCGCGGTAGCCCAAAACCAGCGTTAGGAGCCTCTAACGCTGGTTTTGACGGCTACCGCCCAACTCTAAATCTAGGCCATAGTTTCTTCAAATAAATAAAGAAATGCCCATGAGTGGGTTGAAACATTGGATGTAACCCACCAGAAAGTAAAGTAACAGTGTATTTGAAGAAACACTTGCCTAGATTGTGAGTTTTGCGTTAGAAGCTATGCGGTGCTAACGTGCAGTTTATGCTCACCGCTCACTTACAGACAGCACTGGTATTACGGATTTTTACAAACCCGGCGTTAACCGCAAAAAAGTGAGCGAAGAGCAAATTTTGTTCCACATCTCACCTCAATACCAGCACTGTTTACATTAGCAGTGAGCTGGCTAAACGTGCTTGTGCACAATTTTCCCATAGGAATCAATGGGGGAGAGCCGGCTGAAAAAAAACCTAACACCTGCAAAAAATCAGCGTAAACCTCCTAACGCAGCCCCCTTGATTCCTATGGGGAAATAAAAGTTATGTCTACACCTAACACCCTAACATGAACCCCAAATCTAAACACCCCTAAACTTACACTTATTAACCCCAAATCTGCCGCCCCCGACATCGCAGACACCTACATTATATTAGTAACCCCTAATGTGCCGCTCCGGACACCGCCGCCACCTACATTACAGTTATGAACCCCTAATCTGCTGCCCCAACATCCCCGAACCCTACATTATATTTATTAACCCCTAATCTGCCGCCCCCAATGTTGCCGCAACCTAACTACATTTATTAACCCCTAATCTGCCGCCCACAACGTCGCCACCACTATAATAAAGTTATTAAACCCTAAACCTAAGTCTAACCCTAACCCCCCCCAACTTAAATATAATTTAAATTAATCTAAATAGAATTACTACAATTAACTAAATAATTCATATTTAAAACTAAATACTTACCTGTAAAATAAACCCTAAGATAGCTACAATATAACTAATAGTTACATTGTAGCTATCTTAGGGTTTATTTTTATTTTACAGGCAAGTTTGTATTTATTTTAACTAGGTATAATAGTTATTAAATAGTTATTAACTATTTAATAACTACCTAGCTAAAATAAATACAAAAGTTCCTGTAAAATAAAACCTAACCTAAGTTACAATTATACCTAACACTACTTTAGATAATGTTATTTAATTGTAATTAATTGTATTTAATTTAGTTAATTTATTTAATTATAGTGTAGTGTTAGGTGTTAGTGTTACTTAGGTTAGGTTTTATTTTACAGGTAAATTTGTCTTTATTTAAACAAGATAGTTATTAAATAGTTAATAACTGTTTAATAACTATTCTACCTAGTTAAAATAAATACAAAGTTGCCTGTAAAATAAAAATAAACCCTAAGCTAGATACAATGTTACTATTAGTTATATTGTAGCTAGCTTAGGGTTTATTTTATAGGTAAGTATTTAGTTTTAAATAGGAATTATTTAGTTAATTGTAGTAATTTTATTTAGATTTATTGTAATTATATTTAAGTTAGGGGGGGTTAGACTTAGGGTTAGACTAAGTTTTAGGGGTTAATAAATTTAATATAGTAGCGGTGACGTTGGGGGCGGCAGAATAGCGGTTAATAAATGTAGGTAGGTGGCGGCGATGTTAGGGCCGGCAGATTAGGGGTTAATAATATTTAACTAGTGTTTGCGTTGCGGGAGTGCGGCGGTTTAGGGGTTAATATATTTATTATAGTGGTGGCGATGTCTGGTTTGGCAGATTAGAGATTAAAATATTTATTTTAGTGTTTGCGATGTGGGGGGGGGGGCTCGGTTTAGGGGTTAATATGTAGTTTATGGGTGTTAGTGTACTTTTTAGCACTTTAGTTAAGAGTTTTATGCTACGGCTTTGTAGTGTAAAACTCTTAAATACTGACTTTTAAATGCAGTACCAGGCTTGACAGGAGAGGGTCTATCACTCACTTTTGGTCAGACTCGTAATACCGGCGCTATGCAAGTCCCATTGAAAATATAGGATACGCAATTGACGTAAGTGGATTTGCGGTATTTCCGAGTCTGGCCAAAAGAGTGAGCGGTACACCTGTACCAGGTGTACCTGCAAGACTTGTAATACCAGTGGGCTTTAAAAATCAGCGTTAGGACCTCTTAACGCTGCTTATTAACCCTAAAGCACAACTCGTAATCTAGGCCACATACATACATACATACATACATACATACATACATATATACAGTATATGCATACACACATATACTACACACATACTTACACATATATACATACACTTATATAAATACACACATACAAATACAGTATTTACATACACAAATATACAGTACATACACACATACATATGCATATATACATAAACACATACATGCACATATATATACACATACATACATTATCTACATACACACATCTACTACACACATACACATACACACATAAATACAAATATATGCATACACACATCTACTACACACATACACATACATACACATACACACATAAATACACATATATGCATACACACATCTACTACACACATACACATACATACACACATAAATACAAATATATGCATACACACATTGACTACACACATACATATAAACACACACATATATATGTGTGTATATGTGTATGGATGTGTTTGGCTTTAAGCAAGTGTATGTGTGTTTGAATGTATATGTTTACATGCATGTGTATTTATGTAAACATATACAGTATACAGCATGTGTATGTGTGTATGCGTGTAAGCATGTGTGTGTAAGTGTATGTATGTATTTATGTGTGTAAGCATATGTATACATGTATGTATGCATATGTATGTATGTAAGTATATTTGTGTACGTGTGTAAGCAAATGTATGTATATGAGTGTAAATATATGTATGGGTGTATTCCTGTGTATGTACATATGTATGTATGTGTATGTGTGTAAGCATATGTATTTATGTAAGTGTATGTATGTGCATGTGAAAGCATATGTATGGGTGTATTCATGTTTATGTATGTATGCATGTGTATGTATGCTAGCATATGTGTGTATGTGTACGTGTGTAAGTATATCTATGGGTGTATTCATGTGTATGTATGTATGCATGTGATATGTAAGCATATGTGCGTAGGTGTGTAAGCATATGCATGTGTATGTGTGTAAGCATATCTATGGGTGTATTCATGTGTGTGTATGTATGCATGCGTATGTATGTAAGAATATGTGCGTATGTGTGTAAGCATATGTATGTATGTGTATGTGTATAAGCATATGTATGTATGTGTATGTGTGTAAGCATATGTATGTATGTGTATAAGCAAATGTATGTATGTGTATAAGCATATGTATGTATGTATGTGTATGTGTGTAAGCATATGTATGGGTGTATTCCTGTGTATGTACATATGTATATATGTGTATGTGTGTAAGCATATGTTTATATGCATATGTATTTAAATAAGTGTATGTATGTGCATATGTATGGGTGTATCCATGTTTATGTATGTATGCATGTGTATGTATGCTAGCATATGTGTGTATGTGTACGTGTGTAAGTATATCTATGGGTGTATTCATGTGTATGTATGTATGTATGTATGTATGTGATATGTAAGCATATGTGCGTATGTGTGTAAGCATATCTATGGGTGTATTAATGTGTGTGTATGTATGCATGTGTATGTATGTAAGAATATGTGCGTATGTGTGTATGCATATGTATGTATGTGTACGTGTGTAAGCATATGTATGCATGTGTATGTGTGTAAGCATATGTATGTATGTGTATGTGTGTAAGCATATGTATGCATGTGTATGTGTGTAAGCATATGTATGTATGTGTATGTGTGTAAGCATATGTATGCATGTGTATGTGTGTAAGCATATGTATGTATGTGTATGTGTGTAAGCATATGTATGCATGTGTATGTGTGTAAGCATATGTATGTATGTGTACGTGTGTAAGCATATGTATGTATGTGTACGTGTGTAAGCATATGTATGCATGTGTATGTGTGTAAGCATATGTATGCATGTGTATGTGTGTAAGCATATGTATGGGTGTATTCATATGTATGTATGCATGTGATATATAAGCATATGTGTGTATGTGTGTAAGCATATGCATGTGTATGTGTGTAAGCATATCTATGGGTGTATTCATGTGTGTGTATGTATGCATGTGTATGTATGTAAGAATATGTGCGTTTGTGTGTATGCATATGTATGTATGTGTACGTGTGTAAGCATATGTATGTATGTGTACGTGTGTAAGCATATGTATGTATGTGTACGTGTGTAAGCATATGTATGTATGTGTATGTGTGTAAGTATATGTATGTGTGTAAGCATATGTATGGGTGTATTCATATGTATGTATGCATGTGTATGTATATTAGCATATGTATGTATGTGTGTAAGCATATGTATGTATGTAAGAATATGTGAGTATGTGTACATGTGTAAGCATATGTATGTATGTGTACGTGTGAAGCATATGTATGGGTGTATTCATATGTATGTATGCATGTGTATGTATGTTAGCATATGTGTGTAAGCATATGTATGGGTGTATTCATATGTATGTATGCATGTGTATTTATGTTAGCATATATGTGTAAGCATATGTATGGGTGTATTCATATGTATGTATGCATGTGATATGTAAGCATATGTGCGTATGTGTGTAAGCATATGTATGTATGTGTATGTGTATAAGCATATGTATGCATGTGTATGTGTGTAAGCATATGTATGTATGTGTATGTGTATAAGCATATGTATGCATGTGTATGTGTATAAGCATATGTATGTATGTGTATGTGTATAAGCATATGTATGCATGTGTATTTGTGTAAGCATATGTATGTATGTGTATGTGTATAAGCATATGTATGCATGTGTATGTGTGTAAGCATATGTATGTATGTGTATGTGTATAAGCATATGTATGCATGTGTATGTGTGTAAGCATATGTATGGGTGTATTCATATGTATGTATGCATGTGTATGTATGTTAGCATATGTGTGTAAGCAAATACAACGTAAGCAGGGTGCTTGAGGAGGAATTATTCTGTAGTATTTCAAATATATTTTCCATAAAATTTCAAGATTTATTGTAACATTGCTTAGTTCAGAGGGTTCATATTTGGGATTTTCCTGAAAGTTTAGTAAATGTTGCATTTCCCAAGAATCCCAGGTGCTGAGATACAATCAGATGTTGTGCAAACTGCAGAAACTTTCCGTAATCATAACAGATGAATCATACCAGGCAAAAGTCAGTGAAAGTGTTTGTTATGTGTGAAAAGAAAATGACTCAGGGAATTGAGAAGTCAGCCTGGGGTGAATACCTCATGGAACAAATATCAGGTGAAACTAAGTGAATAAACCAACCCATCTGCATAATTACACATCAAGTGATCTTTGCTCATTATGGGATGACTGACGTGTTATAATCAGGAGATAGCAAATCTCAGCCCTTCAGCTTCTTATTAGCTGAATAGATTTAGCCATTTATCAAGTAGGTGTTGAGAAGGAGTGCCAAATAGGCTAAAGTGTGTGTTAACAAAGAAATAAATATTCATAAAATAAAATAATACATATTTAATAAACAGCTAAATATAGATCAACATTTTAAAGATCAGAATTAAAATATAAAAGTACAGAATGCAGAATATAAAACACAGTATACAAGTCTTATAAAAGCTGCAAGCAGTCAAAATATGACAACCTCTGATCAGTGATCACTTGGTGTTCGCTATCACCCAAGGTTTGGTGTGTCAACTTTTTTTTTAAAAGAAAAGATATATATTTAAAAAGAAATCATTTTTTTTTTCTATACAATAGGCGATGTGTACGTATTGGCAGAAACTATTATACAAAACAAAAATAATGTAAAATATAAAAAATAAAAAATTGTACCAAGATGGAAAATTCGTACCAAAGAAATACCACAAAAATAGTGTATAACAAGATATATTAATTAATTAGAATGCATCATACATTATATAATAAGGTAAAGAAGCCAGTTAGTAAGGTAAAACATACCAGGTCTCTAGCCCTTTAAATAATTAATGTCTAATTGGTATAATGATACAAAATGGTTACACTTAAAACCAAGTCATATAGTAATGACATCAAAAACAATGATAATACAAACCATTTATAATCAGTCAAATAATAGGTTTGAGAGCACATTTTAATTGGAACAGGGGATATTTACCTATATAAAGATATCTATGTTGATACAAGCGGAAAGTGCAGATCTAATAGGTGAACAAATGTGATAATGGTGTTACAAGATGAGTGGTACTTGAAGAGAGGGAAAGGGATATTGTGTTTAAGCATTATATATTTATTAGGAGGTGAACTTCTTCAAAATCAGTGTTTAAACCCTTTGAATAGATGCAATCTAGAATAAATATCCATTTGCATTCTATTAGTAGTAATCTTTTTCCAGAATCTCCACCTCTCCATTCCTTTTGTACTCCACATATGCCCGTATATTTGAAAGCAATGGTGTTCCCATTATGGTTTTTTTTTTTAAAGTGTTTGTATATGGGAACATCATCTTTACCCCATTCTATTTGTGAGAGATGTTCTCTTATACGGTCTTTTAGATTTCTTGTGCTTTGGCCAACATACTGGAGTCCACAATCACATTCTATTAGGTAGATTATGCCTTTATCAGAGCAACGTATCACCTGATTGACTTTAAATTTCTCTTTCAATATGGAAGATTAAAAATTATCTTTTTAAGATCCATGTTTACATGCATGGCAAGGAAAAAAGCCTCTAAGGATACTTCCCTGTAGGCTCTTAGTTATATTTACTGATGTTTTTTTCATTTCGCTTGAGGCCAAGATAGATTTTACATTTCTGTTTTTTCTATCGATGAAATGTGGAGTGGGGCTCAGATTTCTGCCAATAATATTATCTTCCCTCAAAATACTCCAATGTTTTCTATTTATTTTTTCTATCTTGTGTTTATTCTTGCTATATACGGTTATAAAAGGTACATCTAAGATGTTTTTGTTAGGCTCTTTGTCTTTCTTTGTTTTATATGCCAGCATGGTGGCTCTATCCCTTTTATTTACTTCCGAAATGGTGTTATCAATTGTGACTATATCATATCCCCTATCTTGGCAGGCCCGGAGTGGCCATTGGGCAAAGCGGGCAAATGCCTGGTAGGCTGACCAGTTAGCTAGGCTGATCAGTTAGAAGAAAATCAAAGCTTCAGCAGTTTAATATGATGCTCTTTAAAATATTACTGAAAGTATATAGTCTGCATGCAATACATGGTTTTAGATTGCGCACAGGCTTCTGTAAAGGCAGGAGAGCATGGGGGGTGGAGCAAGGTGGCCGTACAGCATGTTGATGTTGTTTCCCTGCAGGCACCTCTACAGATGTTCCATCATCACAGAAGAGTGAAATTTTTGGCTCCAATAAGTATTTAAAACCTATTTAGTCCTCAGTGGCAAATAAAGTAATTTGTTCCAGCCAGGTTCAAATTCCTGAGTGACACAGCACTCCCTCACTAATGCGAATCACTAACACCTCACCTCTGCATCCTATCAGTCATATAAACAAAGTGACTGATTTTTAACACTAACCCCTCAGCTGCCTAAAAGAACATTGTGTTGTATTAATTATTATTATTATTATCGGTTATTTGTAGAGCGCCAACAGATTCTGCAGCGCTAAAAAAATCTGCAATACATTGCAGTTATGTAGGAAGGCATCTGCTTAGTAAATGACCCCTGGCTGGGGAGGGGATGCTGCTAGGGAGATAGCAGCCTCTTACAGCCTGGTGATCTTTCACTGTCCAGCAGTGTTCACCACACACAGAATAGGGAGCACTTCTGCTAATACTTGGGACAGATCAGTAGTTATTTATTTCCATTGTTCTTCTTTTTTTGGAATTATCCCTTATAATTTAAATGTTTTGTTGATAATGAGGAAAATTAGATTTCATGTGAGCCATACATTCCATAATGATTGTTACTGAATAAATCTATGTGTGCACATGTGTATCCCTGTCTATATATTAGTGAATCGCTGTTTTTTTGTGCATGGGTTTGTGTATTCTATTTCTGTGTGTACTTATATGTGCATCTTGCATATGTGAGTTTGTATATTGTTCATGCTCTGTGTGCATGTGTGTATATATATATATATATATATATATATATAGTATATATATGCGTGTGTGTGTGTGTAGATAGATATACACACAATATATATATATATATATATATATATATATATATATATATATATATATATATACTGGGATGGGCTGCTCTGGCTTAAAATGCCCGGGCCAATTTTTGGTCCCAGTCCGGCCCTGTATCTTGGAATCTATCTTTTTAAAACGATTGATTGTTATAACCATTCTTTATCATAAGAGCAATTTGTTTCATACTCTCATGAGTTGTCATTTTTGGATATTTTTTATCCAATTTTTATGATGGCAGTTTGTATTATAAATGTAATTATTGCAATTTACTTGTTTAAATTATGTTGATGTGTTGAATTTTTCCATTATTCATATAGATTTTAAGATCAAGGAAATGTATATACTTTTGGCTATATTAATATGTGAATTTGAGTTTAACAGAGTTTTGATTCATAACATCTATAGTATGTGTCAGGTCTTCAACACTGCCCCTCCAAATCATCAGAACATCATCAATATATCTGTGATAGAGGACCAAGTCTGCACCAGTAGGGCAAGAATCCCAGAAGATTGACTCCCACTTGCCCAAGCAGAGATTAGCATAGCTTGGTGCGAACTTGGTCCCCATCCCAGTCCCACAAAGTTGTTTGTAGAAATTTCTGTTAAAATTAAAATAATTATGTTTTAGGATGTATTCTATCCCTTTTAAAATGAATTATTTCTGGGAGGATGTCATATTCAGATCTTTGTTCAGGAAATAGTTTACTGCTGCTATACCTTCTTAGTGAGGTATGTTAGTATACAGGTAGTTGACGTCATAAGTGACTAATAGTTATTCTTTTTCCCATGTTATGTTATTCAGAATATTAAGGACTTTGGTGGAGTCTCTTAGATAGGCAGGTAGTTCTTTAACAAACCTTTGGAGATGTTTATCAATGTACTCAGGCAGATTACTTGTTATAGACCCTATCTCTGAGATTATGGGTCTACCCGGTAGTTAGGTTAGGGATTTATGGATCTTGGGTAATTGATAAAAAATTGGTATTTTAGGATGATTAATGTTCAGATATTTTAATTATTTATCATTAATAATGCTCGCATCTGATTAATGTTCAGATATTTGAATTCTTTATCATTAATGACGCTTGCATTCTTTGCTTCTATCAGAAGCCCATACTTATGAAAAACTTAGATCTGATCCTACAAATTGCTTTAAACAAGACCTAGAGAAACTTCTGCTAGAAGCAAAGAATGTGAGCATCATTAATGATAAAGAATTGGCCCCAAGCGAAATGAAAAAAAAATCAGTAAATATAACTAAGAACCTAGAGGGAAGTATCCTTAGAGGCTTTTTTCCTTGACACAATTGTAAGACATGTAAAAATGACCTTAAAAAAGAACATTTTGAATCTTCCATATCGAAAGAGAAATTTAAAGTCAATCAGGTGATACGTTGCTCTGATAAAGGCCTAATCTACCTAATAGAATGTGATTGTGGACCCCAGTATGTCGGCCAAACCAGTAGAAAGCTAAAAGACTATATAAGAGAACATCTCTTAGAAATAGAATTGGGTAAAGATGATGTTCCCATATACAAACATTTTAAAGAAAAAAATAATTGGAACACCACTGCTATCAAATATATGGGCATATGTAGAGAACAAAAAGACTGGAGAGGTGTAGATTCTGAAAAAGGATTACTACTAATAGAATGCAAATGGATATTTAATCTAGATTGCATCTATCCAAAGGGTTTAAACACTGATTTTGAGGTAGTTCCTATAAATATATAATGCTTTATCACAATCTCCCTTTCCCTCTCTTCAAGTTCCTCTCATCTTGTAACACCATTATCACATTTTGTTCATCTATTAGATCTGCACTTTCCGCTTGTATCAACATAAATATCTTTATATAGGTAAATGTCCCCTGTTCCAATTAAAATGTGCTCTCAAACCTATTATTTGACTGCTTTATTAATGGTTTGTATTATCATTCACCTCCTAGATTACGAGTTTTTAACGCTATAGAGAAATTAACAAAACAAAAGTTACGTTATTTAATTTCTTATAGCACTGCTATTACAAGTTTTCAAACATACGCCTTTTTTCGTGCAATATGGTTGTGTTGAGCTCCATACCGCACACAATCAGAGCCCTGCTGAGACGTGCTTGTGCACGATTTCCCCATAGACATCAATGGAAAGAGCAGGCCAAAAAAAAACCTAACACCTGTGATTGCGGAAACAAAAGTTCCGTAACGCACCCCCATTGATGTCTATGGGGAAATAAAAATACTTTTTAAACCTAACATCCTAACATAAACCCTACGTCTAAACACCCCTAATCTGCTGCCCCCAACATCACTAACGCCTGCCTACAGTTAGTAACCCCTAATCTGCCGCTCCCAATATCGCTGCTACAAATTATTAACCCTTTATCGGTCGCTCCAGATATTGCCGCCACTATACTACATTTATTCACCCCTAAACCGCCAGCCTCCCACATCGCAACAAGCTAAATTAAACTATATTAACCCATAAACCTAACCCTAACGTAACCCTAAACCTAACTCTAATAGAATGTGATTGTGGACCCCTAACTTTAACATAATAAAAATATAGCTAAATTAAATTTACAATAATAACTAAATAAACATATTAACCCCTAAACCACCAGCCTCCCCACATCACAACAAGCTAAATTAAACTATATTAACCCCTAACCCTAAACCTAACCCTAAACCTAATCCTAACCCCCCTAACTTTAACATAATTAAATTAGATCTAAATTAAATGGACACTGAACCCAATTTTGTTCTTTCGTGATTTAGATTTAGAACTTTCTAATTTATTCCTATTTTCAAATTTTATTCATTCTCTTGGTATCTTTATTTAAAATGCAAGAATGTAAGTTTAGATGCCGGTCCATTTTTGGTGAACAACCTGGGTTGTCCTTGCTGATTAGTGGATAAATTCATCCACCAATAATAAAACCTAACCTGCCTTACACTAAAACATTACAAAAATAAAAAACCTATCATTAAAAAAAATGAAATTATGAAAAAAATAAAGATTAATTCTATTCTAATACCCTTAAAAAAAACACAAAATAAAAAAACCTTACTCTATAATAAAACTACCTTTTGGGGGGCCCTTTGTAGGGCATTGCCCTGAGATAAACAGGTATTTTGCTCCAAAAAGAATACAAACACCCCCTAACACTATACAAACCCCAAATTAAAATGGCCTTTGGGGGGGGGGCTTAAAAAAGGCCTTTTGTAGGGCATTGCCTGAGATAATCAGCTTTTACTAAAAAAAAAAAAAAAAAAACACCCCCTAAAAATATAAATTACACAAAATAACAAACAAATTATCAAAAATAAAAAAATATTCCTAGTCTAATACCCATAAAAAAACACCCCAAAATAAAAACCATACCAATGGCCCTTAAAAGGGCCTTTTGTAGGGCATTGTCCTAAAGATATCAGCTCTTTTTTTAAAATAAAATGACAAAGACCCAGTAACATTACAAACCCCACCCCCCAACCCACAAAATAAAAATAAACTATCTAAAAAAACCTAAGCTACCCATTTCCCTGAAAAGGGCAATTGTATGGGCATTGCCCTTAAAAGGGTATTTAGCTATTTTACTGCCCAGACCCTACCCTAAAAAATAAAACCCACCCAATAAATCCTTAAAAAAGCCTAACACTAAACCCCTGACGATCCACTTACAGTTTTTGAAGTCCTGCTTGAACGATCTTCATCCCGGCGAAGTCTTCATCCAGACGGCCTCTTCAATCTTCATCATGGCTGCGATGTCCTGATCCAAGTGGAGAGAAGTCTTCATCCAGGTGGCCTCTTCAATCTTCATCCAGACGGCATTTTCTATCTTGACCCTGGAGGTGCAGAGCGGGTCCATCCTGAAGACATCCGGCGCAGAGCATCCTCTTAATATGGCTAATTCTATTGGCTAATTCAAATTAGCCAATAGAATGAGAGTTGCTTAAACCCTGTTGGCTGATTTGAATAGCCAATAGGATTTTAGCAGTCCTAATTCCAATTGGCTGTTTCAAATTTTTCAGCCAAAAGGAATGCAAGGGACGCCATCTTAAATCGCGTCCCTTGCATTGAAGATTCAGTGTACGGGGGTTACTGTATGAAGACGATGCTCCGCGCTGGATGTCTTCAGGATAGACCCGCTCCGCGACGGGTGGATGAAGATCGAAGGGGCCGCCTGGATGAGGACTTTGCCGGCTGGATGAAGATAGAAGAGGCCATCTGGATGAAGACTTCTTGCCGCATGGATGCTGAATTTGCTGGCTGGATGAAGATCCTTCAAGCGGGACTTCAACAACTAAGTGGATCATCGGGAGTTAGTGTTTTTAAGGGTTTTTTGGGTGGGGTTTTTTTTAGATTAGGGTTTGGGCAATGTAAAAGCCCATACAAATGCCCTTTTCAGGGCAATGTTTAGCTTAGGTTATTTTAGATAGTTTTTTATTTGGGGGGGTTGGTTGTATGGTGGGTTTTACTGTTGCCAATGGTTTAGACATTAATGGCTGTGTGTTGAGTTATTTTGAGGGGACAGCAAATATACACTGTTATACAGGCTGTACACTCACTACTTTACATTGTAGCAATGTATCATTTCTTCAGTGTTGTCGCATGAAAATATATAATAAAACATTTACAAAAATTTGAGGGGTGCACTCACTTTGGTGAGATACTATATATATATATATATATATATATATATATATATATATATATATATATATTTATACTGTCTTGATTTAGGATGACTCTCTACATAGCTTAAACTTCCTTTTAGATATATATGAAGTTAAGTATTAATTTATTTATTTATATATTTTATATATTCTGATGTAGGATGATCCTCTGCATACCCATTGGACAAATAGATTTATAGTGATTTATACTTCAGGAAACTCGGACTACCTTTTTTATGACCTCTCTTTTATGATACGTTTTTCATTAATGATACTTCTTTATGATACTCGTTTTTGATTTTGAGTATGATGTCTTTTTCAAGACGTCTCCTCAACAATGTCTCAAGACGTGTTGTTAAATATACTGTATATTTTTTTATATATTTTTTATATATATGGGAAAAGAGTGTAGCTTTGTGAAAATACGTATAATCTTCTCCTAAATTATTTATCCGCAATTGGCAAACTCCTAACGATTACATATAAAGCTAAATTACTGCATCATTTACAGCCCTCTTGTTGGCATATACAACACTTGATAATGCCCTAAAACAAGATGGTAGTGAACCAGCCCACATGTTTCATACAACCCGTAATCGGAAATGACGTCATTTGAAATTGCGGCAACCGGAAATGGCGATTACTCACAATATCCAAACCGGAAGAAGTCACAAACTGGAAATCACATTAACCGGATCCACCTCTTTGGTGGTAAAACCTTTTTTGATGGTCCTTTTCTTATAGACTAATATCCCTATAAATATACAATCTATCTCAGGAGCTGGCATAGTCTTGATAAAGACCTTATTAAAGCCCAAAATGTGTTGATGATCCATTTTGACCTACCAGCCCGAGTTTCCTGTCATATCAATATGTAAGCCTAATTTCCTATAGGCCTAATATATCACTCAGATTTTTTGCACCTGCACTTTTTTTCCTCCACAGGTTTCTCAAGGACACCTACCCTATTGGACATAAATACTTCATTCATATTTTGGATACACCTATTTCCATTTTTTTGGACACTCAAAGTTGTATTCCCTCACTCTCGGATTCTTCATTTTTTTATGGTTGTCTGCTTGCAGCTTTTATAAGACTTGTATAACTGTGTTTTTATATTCTGCATTCTGTACTTTTAAATTTTACTTCTGATCTTAGAATTTTGATCTATATTCAGCTGTTTATTAAATAAAGCCTGTGTACATGGGCCAATTTTTTAAGTACTGTGGTTCCAACCCTTGCTCCCTCTCTCTCCCCCCCCTCTCTTTTGCTCTCTCTCTCTCTCCCTCTCTTTTGAGCTCTCTCTCTCTCCCCCTCTCTTTTGAGCTCTCTCTCTCCCCCCATTTTGTGCTCTCTCTCCCCCTCTTTTTCTCTCTCTCCCCTCTTTTGCTCTCTCTCTCCCCCCCTCTTTTGCTCTCTCTCCCCCCCTTTTGCTCTCTCTTCCCTCTTTTGCTCGCTTTCTCCCTCTCTTCCCCCTCTTCTGCTCTCTCCCCCCTCTTTTGCTCTCTCTCCCTCTCTCTCTCTCTCTCGCCCTCTTTTGCTCTCTCCCCCTCCTTTTGTTCTCTCTCTCCCCATTTTTGCTCTCTCTCTCTCCTCTTTTGCTCTCTCTCCCCCCTCGTTTGCTCTCTCCCCCCCTCTTTTGCTCTCTCTCCCCTATTTTGCTCTCTCTCCCCCTCTTTTATTCTCTCTCTCCCCCCTATTTTGCTCTCCCTCTCACCCCTCTTTTGCGCTCTCTTCCCTCTTTTGCTTGCTTTCTCTCTCTCTTCCCCATCTTCTGCTCTCTCCCCCCCTCTTTTGCTCTCTCTCCCTCTCTCTCTCTCTCTTTTGCCCTCTTTTGCGGGGTCTTTTTGTTCTCTCTCTCCCCTTTTTTGCTCTCTCTCCTCTTTTGCTCTCTCTCCTCTTTTGCTCTCTCTCCCCCCTCTTTTGCTCTCTCTCCCCTATTTTACTCTCTCTCCCCCTCTTTTACTCTCTCTCTCCCCCCTCTTTTGCTCTCCCTCTCCCCCTCTTTTGTGCTCTCGCTCTCCCCCCCTCTTTTGCTCTCTCCCCCTCTCTTTTGCGCTCTCTCCCCCTCTCTTTTGTGCTCTCTCCCCCTCTCTTTTGCGCTCTCTTTCTCCCCCTCTTTTGCGCTCTCTCCCTTTTCTCTTTTGCGCTCTCTTTCCCCCTTCTCTTTTGCGCTCTCTCTCTCCCCCCTCTCTTTTGAGCTCTCTCTCTCCCCCCTCTTTTGAACTCTCTCTCTCCCTCTCTTTTGCTCTCTCTCTCCCCCCTCTCTTTTGAGCTCTCTCTATCCCCCTCTCTTTTGAGCTCTCTCTCTCCCTCTCTTTTGCGCTCTCTCTCCCCCTCTCTTTTGAGCTCTCTCTCCCCCTCTTTTGTGTTCTCTCTCTCTCCCTCTTTTGTGCTCTCTCTTCCTTTCTTTTGTGCTCTCTCTCCCCCTCTTTTGTGCTCTCTCTCCCCCTCTTTTGCTCTCTCCCCCCTCTTTTGCTCTCTCTCCTCCTCTTTTGCTCTCATCACCCCTCTTTTGCTCTATCTCCCCTCTCTTTTGCTCTCTCTCTCACCCTCTCTTTTGCGCTCTCTCTCTCTCCCTCTTTTAAGCTCTCTCCCTCTTTTGCGCTCTCTTTCCCCTTCTCTTTTGCGCTCTCTTTCTCCTTCTCTTTTGTGCTATCTCTCTCCCCCTCTCTTTTGAGCTCTCTCTCTACCCCTCTTTTGCGCTCTCTCTCCCTCTTTTGCACTCTCCCCCTTCACTTTTGCACTATCTTTCCCCTTCTCTTTTGTGCTCTCTCTCTCCCCCTCTCTTTTGAGCTCTCTCTCCCCCTCTCTTTTGCGCTTTCTCTCCCCCCTCTCTTTTGAGCTCTCTCTCTCACCCCTCTCTTTTGAGCTCTCTCTCTCTCCCCTCTCTTTTGAGCTATCTCTCTCCCTCTCTTTTGTGCTTTCTCTCTCCCCCCTCTCTTTTGAGCTCTCTCTCCCCCTCTCTTTTGAGCTCTCTCTCCACCCCTCTTTTGCGCTCTCTCTCTCCCTCTTTTGCACTCTCTCTCCCCCTCTTTTGTGCTCTCTCTCCCCCCTCTTTTGTGCTCTCTCTCCCCCTATTTTGCGCTTTATCTCCCACTCTTTTGCACTCTCTCTCCCCCTCTTTTGCACTCTCTCTCCCCCTCTTTTGCGCTCTCTCTCCCCTTTTTTGTGCTCTCTCTCCCCTCTTTTGCTCTCTTTCTCCCCCCTCTTTTGCTCTCTCTCTCTCCCCCCTCTTTAGCTCTCTCTTCCCTCTTTTGCTCGCTTTCTCTCTCTCCCCCCCTCTTCTGCTCTCTCCCCCCTCTTTTGCTCTCTCTCCCTTTCTCTCTCTCGCCCTCTTTTGCTCTCTCCCCCTCTTTTTGCTCTCTCTCTCCCCTTTTTTGCTCTCTCTCCCTCCTCTTTTGCTCTCTCTCCCCCCTCGTTTGCTCTCTCTCCCCCCTCTTTTGCTCTCTCTCCCCTATTTTGCTCTATCTCCCCCTCTTTTACTCTCTCTCTCCCCCCTCTTTTGCTCTCCCTCTCCCCCTCTTTTGCTATCTCTTCCCTCTTTTGCTCGCTTTCTCTCTCTCTTCCCCCATCTTCTGCTCTCCCCCCATCTCTTTTGCTCTCTCTCCCTCTCTCTCTCTCTCTTGCCCTCTTTTGCTCTCTCCGCCTCTTTTTGTTCTCTCTCTCCCCTTTTTTGCTCTCTCTCCCCCCTCTTTTGCTCTCTCTCCCCCCTCTTTTGCTCTCTCTCCCCCCTCTTTTGCTCTCTCTCTCCCCCCTCTTTTGCTCTCCCTCTCCCCCTCTTTTGTGCTCTCACTCTCTCCCCCCCTCTTTTGCTCTCTCCCCCTCTCTTTTGCGCTCTCTCCCCCTCTCTTTTGTACTCTCTCCCCCTCTCTTTTGCGCTCTCTCTCCCCCTCTTTTGCTCTCTCTCTCCCTTTTCTCTTTTGCGCTATCTTTCCCCCTTCTCTTTTACGCTCTCTCTCTCCCCCCTCTCTTTTGAGCTCTCTCTCTCCCCCTCTTTTGAACTCTCTCTCTCCCTCTCTTTTGCGCTCTGTCTCTCCCCCCTCTCTTTTGAGCTCTCTCTATCCCCCTCTCTTTTGAGCTCTCTCTCTCCCTCTCTTTTGCGCTCTCTCTCCCCCTCTCTTTTGAGCTCTCTCTCCCCCTCTTTTGTGCTCTCTCTCCCTCTTTTGCGCTCTCTCTTCCTTTCTTTTGTGCTCTCTCCCCCTCTTTTGTGCTCTCTCTCCCCCTCTTTTGCTCTCTCCCCCCCTCTTTTGCTCTCTCTCCTCCTCTTTTGCTCTCGTCACCCCTCTTTTGCTCTCTCTCCCCTCTCTTTTGCTCGCTCTCTCTCCCTCTCTTTTGCGCTCTCTCTCTCCCTCTTTTGCGTGCTCTCTCTCCCTCTTTTGCACTCTCCCCTTCTCTTTTGCGCTCTCTTTCCCCTTCTCTTTTGTGCTCTCTCTCTCCCCCTCTCTTTTGAGCTCTCTCTCCACCCTCTCTTTTGCGCTTTCTCTCCCCCCTCTCTTTTTAGCTCTGTCTCTCACCCCTCTCTTTTGAGCTCTCTCTCCCCTCTCTTTTGAGCTATCTCTCTCCCTCTCTTTTGTGCTTTCTCTCTCCCCCCTCTCTTTTGCACTCTCTCTCCCCCTCTTTTGCACTCTCTCTCCCCCTCTTTTGTGCTCTCTCTCCCCTTATTTTGTGCTCTCTCTCCCCCTCTTTTGCTCTCTCCCCCTCTTTTGCTCTCTCTCCTCCTCTTTTGCTCTCTCCCCCCTCTTTTGCTCTCTCTCCCCCCTCTTTTGCTCTCTCTCCCCTATTTTGCTCTATCTCCCCCTCTTTTACTCTCTCTCTCCCCCCTCTTTTGCTCTCCCTCTCCCCCTCTTTTGCTATCTCTTCCCTCTTTTGCTCGCTTTCTCTCTCTCTTCCCCCATCTTCTGCTCTCCCCCCATCTTTTGCTCTCTCTCCCTCTCTCTCTCTCTCTCTTGCCCTCTTTTGCTCTCTCCGCCTCTTTTTGTTCTCTCTCTCCCCTTTTTTGCTCTCTCTCCCCCCTCTTTTGCTCTCTCTCCCCCCTCTTTTGCTCACTCTCCCCCCTCTTTTGCTCTCTCTCCCCCCTCTTTTGCTCTCTCTCTCCCCCCTCTTTTGCTCTCCCTCTCCCCCTCTTTTGTGCTCTCACTCTCTCCCCCATCTTTTGCTCTCTCCCCCTCTCTTTTGCGCTCTCTCCCCCTCTCTTTTGTGCTCTCTCCCCCTCTCTTTTGCGCTCTCTCTCCCCCTCTTTTGCGCTCTCTCTCCCTTTTCTCTTTTGCGCTATCTTTCCCCCTTCTCTTTTACGCTCTCTCTCTCCCCCCTCTCTTTTGAGCTCTCTCTCTCCCCCCTCTTTTGAACTCTCTCTCTCCCTCTCTTTTGCGCTCTGTCTCTCCCCCCTCTCTTTTGAGCTCTCTCTATCCCCCTCTCTTTTGAGCTCTCTCTCTCCCTCTCTTTTGCGCTCTCTCTCCCCCTCTCTTTTGAGCTCTCTCTCCCCCTCTTTTGTGCTCTCTCTCCCTCTTTTGCGCTCTCTCTTCCTTTCTTTTGTGCTCTCTCTCCCCCTCTTTTGTGCTCTCTCTCCCCCTCTTTTGCTCTCTCCCCCCTCTTTTGCTCTCTCTCCTCCTCTTTTGCTCTCGTCACCCCTCTTTTGCTCTCTCTCCCCTCTCTTTTGCTCGCTCTCTCTCCCTCTCTTTTGCGCTCTCTCTCTCCCTCTTTTGCGTGCTCTCTCTCCCTCTTTTGCACTCTCCCCTTCTCTTTTGCGCTCTCTTTCCCCTTCTCTTTTGTGCTCTCTCTCTCCCCCTCTCTTTTGAGCTCTCTCTCCACCCTCTCTTTTGCGCTTTCTCTCCCCCCTCTCTTTTTAGCTCTCTCTCTCACCCCTCTCTTTTGAGCTCTCTCTCTCTCCCCTCTCTTTTGAGCTATCTCTCTCCCTCTCTTTTGTGCTTTCTCTCTCCCCCCTCTCTTTTGCACTCTCTCTCCCCCTCTTTTGCACTCTCTCTCCCCCTCTTTTGTGCTCTCTCTCCCCTTATTTTGTGCTCTCTCTCCCCCTCTTTTGCTCTCTCTCCCCTCTTTTGCTCTCTCTCCTCCTCTTTTGCTCTCTCCCCCCTCTTTTGCTCTCTCTACCCTTTCTTTTGCTCTCTCTCTTCCCCCCTCTTTTGCTCGCTTTCTATATTTCCCTCCTCTCTTTTGGTCTCTCCCACCTCTTTTGGTCTCTCCCACCTCTCTCCCGTTGCTCACGCCCCTTCACACGTGCTCCTGTGAGGCCACACACCCTTATCACGCCTGTGAGGCCACGCCCCCTTGTCATGCACGCTGGTCACGCCGCCATCACGGCAGCTTCCGCAGTGCGCACTCCTCTGCTGATCAAGGCCAGGTATGTTTGTCCTCTGCAGTCTCTACTGCGCATGACTGCATCTGACAAACATACCTGGCCTTTTATTATATAGGATGCATTATTTTTAGCCTATTTGGCGCTCCTTCTCAACCCCTACTTTCTCATTTCTAACGATTGTGTTAGGTAATCGTTATCCCAGTGAGCTTGTGTGCATGACCTTCTGGTGCTGTATACTACATTACTCTCCCATTTAACCATGTATCCCTCTATAGAACTTGCTCTGACTGTTCCTAGACCTGAGATTTAATTAGTGTGTGGTATCTAATAATTATTTAGGGTGAGATTATGAGTGGCGTGATGTTGCATGCTAGCGGAAATGGGTTTTATCACGGGGGTTTGCGAGCATTGGAAGTTGAAAGAAAAAGTGTTTGCTCCAGCACAACTAAAAATAATGCACATTGGGATAGCTCAAACTCTGAACCCTAACTGTTAACGGTTACGCTCGACTACAAAGTAGGAAAAAAAACCACATAAATAAATTTAACAGTACAATTACACTCATAATAACATTCGGCTAGATTTAAAATTCTGCGTTAGCCGTCAAAAGCACCGTTAAGGGGTCCTAACGCTGCTTTTGGCCGCCCGCTGGTATTTAGAGTCAGGCAGGAAAGGGTCTAACGCTCACTTCCTCACCGCGACTCCAGGCTACCGCAGATCCCCTTACGCCAATTGCGTATCCTATCTTTTCAATGGGATCTGCCTAACGCCGGTATTTGAAGTCTTGGGAGAAGTAAGCGGTAGACCCTCTACCGACAAGACTCCTACCGCCAAAAAAAGGCAGTAGTTAAGAGCTTTATGGGCTAATGCGTGAATATAAAGCTCTTAACTACTGTGCTACAAAGTACACTAACACCCATAAACTACCTATGTACCCCTAAACCGAGGCCCCCCCACATCGCCGCCACTATAATAAACAATTTTAACCCCTAATCTGCCGACCGGAAACCGCCGCCACCTACATTATACCTATTAACCCCTATATTATATTTATTAACCCCTAATCTGCCCCCCCCAACTTCGCTGCTACCTTACCAACACTTATTAACCCCTAATCTGCTGACCGGACCTCGCCGCCACTATAATAAATATATTAACCCCTAAACCGCCGCACTCCCTCCTCGCAAACACTATAATACACTCAGCCAATCGTATTGAACTCGCATTCTATTGGCTGATCGGAACAGTATTTTAATTTAGCTAATAGTAGGTCATTTATTTAATTAATTTAATGATAGTGTAGTGTTAGGAGTATTTGTAACTTAGGTTAGGATTTATTTTACAGGTAATTTGTACTTATTTTAACTAGGTAGCTATTAAATAGTTCTTAAATATTTAATAGCTATTGTACCTAGTTAAAATAAATACAAAGTTGCCTGTAAAATAAATATAAATCCTAAAATAGCTACTATGTAACTATTAGTTATATTGTAGGTATATTAGGGTTTATTTGATAGGTAAATATTTAGTTTTAAATAGGATTAATTTAGTTAATTTTAGGAATATTATTTTGTTTCATTTAAATTATTTTTATGTTAGGGGGTGTTAGGGTTAGGGTTAGAGTTAGGTTTAGGGGTTAATAACTTTATTATAGTAGCGGCGACGGTGTGGGCGGGAGATTAGGGGTTAATAATTGTAGGTAGGTGGCGGCGATGTTAGGGAGGGCAGATTAGGGGTTAATAACATTTATTTTAGTGTTTGCGATGTGGGAGTGCGGCGGTTTAGGGGTTAATACATTTATTATAGTGGCGGCGAGGTCCGGTCGGCAGATTAGGGGTTAATAAGTGTAGGTAAGGTAGCGGCGACATTGGGGGAGCAGATTAGTTGTTAATAAATATAATATAGGGGTCGGCGGTGTTAGGGGCAGCAGATTAGGGGTTCATAGGGATAATGTAGGTGGCGGCGGTGTCCGGAGTGGCAGATTAGGGGTTAATAGTATAATGCAGGTGTCAGCGATAGCGGGGGCGGCAGATTAGGGGTTAATAAGTGTAAGGTTAGGGGTGTTTAGACTCGGGTTCATGTTAGGGTGTTAGGTGTAGAATTAGAGAGTGTTTCCCCATAGGAAACAATGGGGCTGCGTTAGGAGCTGAATGCTGCTTTTTTGCAGGTGTTAGGTTTTTTTTCAGCCCAAACTGCCCCATTGTTTCCTATGGGGATATTGTGCACGAGCACGTTTTTCCAGCTTACCGCTAAATTAAGCAACGCTGGTATTGAGGGTTGATGTGGAGCTAAATTAGGCTCAGCGCTCCCTTTTCTAAGCCTAACGCAGCCACTCAGACAACTCTCAATACCAGCGTTGTCTTAAGGGTGCGCTGGGAAAAAAAGCAGCGTTAGCTACGCGGGTCTTTACCGACAAAACTCTAAATCTAACCGATCGTCTGATGAAAATTATTATGAGGGTTCAAAGATTTGAGGTCTCAGGTGTTAGGAGAAAAAAATTATAGGGTTTTAACACGGGTTTTAACATAGAAATACATACATATACATGTCTAAATATGTTTATATGTGTATAGACATGAATTTATATGTGTATATATGTATTTACAGACATATATACACTTATAAACACATAAATACAAATATATATATATATATATATATATATATATATATATATATATATATATATATATATAAGGGTTTTGGAGCCCTTTACCGTCAAGTAGCTAAAAACCTGTAAAATCATATTTATGCAATATTCAAATGTTTTAAAGTGTTTAACTGTGTATGTACTGTAAATATTCACATTCCAAATTTCTTCACATAGCACAGTATGTTCTAAGTTAGCGCTGCAAAATCTGTTGGTGCTCTTCTAATAATAAGTATTTATATCAAATCTCACACTCTCTCACAGAATGTAAAAATCTTTCTGCATCATTTTTAGGATTAGGACACAAAGAGGGAACAACAATTTCCCTGTTATTTTTTTTATAATAAACAACCTTTGGCAAAAATGTTACAAAAGTCCGCAAAACTGCTTTGTCTTGATGAAAAATCAAGTAAGGAGTTTCATAAGAAAGGGCAGATAATTCTGAAACTCTTCTAGCAGAAGAGATAGCTAAAAGAAACAGAAATTTCCAAGAAAGTAGTTTAATGTCTAAAGAATGCATAGGCTCAAAAGGAGAAGCCTGTAAAAACTGTAAAACTAGATTGAGACTCCATGGAAAAGAAATAGATTTAATTACAGGTTTTATTCTACACAAAGCCTGAGCAAAACCATGAATGTCTGGAAGATGAGCAAGAAATCTGTCCTTTCAAAGTACTGGAAGATAAGTCCTTATCTAAACCAACATGAAGAAACTGAAGAATTCTAGGAATTCTAAATGTTTACCAAGAAAAATTATGAGTGGAACACCAGGAAATATAAGTTTTCCAAACCTTATAATAAATTTTTCTGAAAACAGGTTTTCTTGCTTAAATCGTATTAATTACAGAGTCTGAAAAACCTCTGTGACTGAGAACTAGGCATTCAATCTCCACGCCATTAAGTTCAGAGATTTTATGTCTGGATGAAAGAAGGGACCTTGAGATAGAAGATCTGATCTTAGAGGAAGATGCCATGGCGGGTAGCTGGACACCCGAACTAGATCTGCAAACCAGATCCTGAGAGGCCACGCAGGGGCTATCAGAAGTACAGATGATTGTTCCATCTTGATTTTTGAAATCACTCTGGACAGCAGAACTATTGTAGGAAATATATAAGCATATTGGAATGACCAAGGAACTGCTAGAGCATCCATCATTTCATGCCTGAGTATCCTGTGACCTTGCAAAGGTATCTGGGAAGTTTCTTGTTCAAACAAGAGGACATGAGATCTATCTGGGGAAGTCCCCAGATTTGAACAATTTGTAAGAATTAATTCTGATGGAGAGACCATTCTGGGTGTAGTGACTGAGCTGAGCTGGGCTGAGATAATCTGGCTCTCAGTTGTCCACACCTGGGATGTGAATCATAGTGATGAGATAGGAATTGGTCTCTGCCCAAGAAAGTATCCAAGATATTTCTTTCATGGCCGGTAACTTTGAGTTCTCCCTTGATGATTGACATATGCCACTATTGTGATATTGTCTGTCTGAAAACGAAGATAAGGTTCATTCTTTAAAGAGGCCAAGCTTTAAGAGCTTTGTAAAGAGCACAGAGTTCTAAGATATTGATCAGAATTTTTGATTCCTGAACATCCCAGACTCCCTGTGCAGTCAGGGACCCCCATACTGCTCCCCAATCTGTAAGACTTGCATCTGTAGTCATCACAGACCAGGTAGGATGAGCAAAGAAAGCCCCTTGAAGATATTGGTGGTGTAGCCACCATGTCAGAGAAAAACGAGTGTTGTGATCCAAGAATATTAGTTGTGATATTCAAGTATAATCCTTGCACCATTGGCGCATCATGCAAAGTTGAAAAGGCCTCATATAAAAATGAGCAAAGGGGATCGCGTCCGATGCTGCAATCATAAGACCTAATATCTCCATGCACATAGCTACTGTAGTGTATGATAGAGACTGAAGATTCAGACATGCTGAGACTAGTTTTGTTCATCTCTTGTCTGTCAGAGGAAGAGTCATGGACACTCAATCTATTTGGAAACCCAAATAAGTGACCTTTGTCTGAGGTATCAAGAAAATTGATCCTCCAACCATGATTTTTTTTAAAAAAACAATAGTTGATGTATGTGTGTGAGATTCTGCTAAATGAAAATATTGAGCTAGAACAAAGATATCAACCAAGAAAATACTGCAACACCCTGTCCTCTGATTACAGATAGAAGCGCACCGAGGATTGTTAAAAACATTGTTGGTGCTGTTGCTAGGAGAAACGGAAGAGCAACGAACTGAAAATGCTTTTCTAGAAAAGAGAATCTCAGAAATTGATAACGATCTGGGTGAATAGGGATGTGAAGATAAGCATACTGTAAGTCTATTGTGGTCATATAATGACCTTGCTGAACAAAAGGTAGAATAGTCCTTATAGTTTCCATCTTGAAGGTTGGAATTCTTACAAATTTGTTTAATGTTTTCCGATAAAATATTGATCTGAATGAATTCTCCTTCTTTGGTACAATTGAAGAGATTTGAATAAAAACCCTTTCCTTGTTCCTGTACTGGAACTGGGACAATCACTCCCATAAGTTCTAGATTTGAGACACATGTTAGAAAGGCTTGAGCCGTTACTGGATGTTTTGGAACATGAGTTAGATAAAATCTTCCCCTTGGGGGTTTGATTCTGAAACCAATTCAATAACCCTGAGAGATTATATTCTGAATCCAGGGATTTTGGACATTTTCTGACCAAATCTTCTAAAAAAGTTTTAATCTGCCCCCTACCAGAAAAACTGGGTTGGGGGGGGGCACATCTTCATGCTGTTTTCTGGACAGGATTAGGTTTCTTGAATTGTTTAGATTTCTTCCAATTGGAAGAAGGTCTCCAGTTAGAGCCAGAAGCTTTTGGAGTGGTGGAAGGCTTTTGATCTTTGTTTCGAAAGGAGCAAAAACGATTTGGAGCCTTGAATTTTCCTTTAGATCTATAGTCTTGAGGCAGAAAACGGACTTGCCTCCAGTAATGGAAGAAATAATTGTATCTAATTGTGAACCAAATAGATTCTTACCCTGAAAAGAAAGAGAAAGTAATCTCATTTTAGAAACCATATCAGCATTCCAAGATTTAAGCCATAAAGCTCTTCTTGAAAGAACTGTTAAAGACATAGGGGCCTATTTATCAAAGGTCTTGTGTACCTGATCCAACAGTGCGGATCAGGTCCGCAAGACCTCGCTGAATGCAGAGAGCAATACACTCTCCACATTTAACATTGCACCAGCAGCTCACAAGAGCTGCTGGTACAACGCCCCCCCCCCTGCAGATTTGCAGCCTATCGGCCGCCAGCAGGGACGTGTCAATCAACCCGATCGTACTCAATCGGGTTGAATTCCAGAGATTCCTGTCCGCCTCATCAGAGCAGGCGGACAGTGTTATGGAGCAGCGGTCTTTAGACATCTGCCCACAAGCTCCATTCGGAGCTTGATAAATGGGCCCCATGGTATTAACATTGATCTTGATAATGTCAAATACTGCATTACAAATAAAAAGATTTGCCTCTTGTAGTAAATGAAGAATATTACAACATTCAGGGTCTGAAGAAAATTGCTGTGCAAGATTAGAGAGTCAAGAAGAAGAGGCTGCGGCTACATCAGCAATAGATATAGCTGGCCTAAGGACATAACCAGTATGTAAATAAAATCTTCTCAGAAAAGATTCAAGTTTCCTATCTAGAGGATCCTTGAAAGAAGTACTATCCTCTAAGGGAATCTTAGTATGTTTAGCTAGAGAGAAAATAGCCCCATCTACTTTAGGGATAGATTCCCATAGCTCTAAATTAACAACAGTTAAAGAATACAATTTTTTAAACCTAGAAGAAGGATTAAAAGAAGTATTTGGTTTAGACCATTCCTTAGAGATAATATTAGAAACTGTGTTAGGAACAGGAAATATACTGTATCTGGAATAACAATGTTAGCCTTAAAGAAAGAATTTATTTTGTTAGAAGGAATAGCTTCAGAAGTTTTGACCACTTCAATACCTAAAGTGAGTAAAACTTCTTTTAAAAGAGAACGAATAAGCTTAATTTTTAACAAAAAAGATAATGTATTAGGTTCAGTATTAGATGAGGGATCCTCAGTATCAGAGGAATCGTCATCATGAGAAGATACTTCAGCAGGGCCGGACTGGGACCAAAAAAAGGCCCGGGCATTTTAGGACAAAAAGGCCCACTCCCCCCCCCCCCCCCCCCCTCCGTTCACCATGTCTTATTCACATACATTCAGGCACACAACATATACAGCATTCACATTCACTTCATACACAACACACACTACACAGTATTCACATTCATGCAGACACACACCATTCACATACATGCAGACACTCAACACACTAACACAGTATTCACATTCATGCAGACACACACCATTCACATACAAGCACTCAACACACACACACTACACAGCATTCACATACATGCAAACACACAACACACACTACACAGCCATCCCATACATGCAGGCACACAACATACACACATCATTCACATACATGCAGGCAGACAACATAAACTACACAGCATTCACATATATGCAAGCACACAACATACACAGCATTCACATACATGCAGACACACAAACTACACAGCATTCACATATATGCAGACACACAACATACGCAGCATTCACATACATGCAGGCACACAACATACGCAGCATTCACATACATGCAGGCACACAACATACGCAGCATTCACATACATGCAGGCACACAACATACACATCATTCACATGCATGCAGGCACACAACATACACAACATTCACATACATGCAGGCACACAACATACACAACATTCACATACATGCAGGCACACAACATACGCAGCATTCACATACATGCAGGCACACAACATACACATCATTCACATGCATGCAGGCACACAACATACACAACATTCACATACATGCAGGCACACAACATACACAACATTCACATACATGCAGGCACACAACATACACAGCATTCACATACATGCAGGCACACAACATACACAACATTCACATACATGCAGGCTCACAACATACACATCATTCACATACATGCAGGCACACAACATACACAGCATTCACATACATGCAGGCACACAACATACACAGCACTCACATATATGCAGACACACAACATACGCAGCATTCACATACATGCAGGCACACAACATACACAGCATTCACATACATGCAGACACACAAAACATGCACATTCAAGTAGTAGGCATAGCATACACATTTGTATAACACACAAGGGAAAACTAAATAGCATCCCAAGCCCAGTGTCACTGATCTGTAAAAGTGGGTGCTGATGTCCTGGGAGAACAAGACTGCTACAGATGTGCTTCCTAAGTCTCACTGATGTGATTAACAGTTAAACCTAGGTTACAGGTCAGGAAGCTGCAGTAAATATGTCAAGAACAGCTGAACATGTGTGGCAGCTTCTGCTGCAAACCCCAAATAGCTGAGAAATCTGCATAAGGGGCAAACCTCCTATTCCGTCTTAAATTGATCTAGACTTACTCAAAATAAATACACAACACATATGTATGTGGGAAAAGACCGGTCACGGTCGCATTTATTAACCTAACCTTTATCACGGCTAAATGCCGCATCAGGCAACTTTCAATTTTATAACTTGTAACAAGTTCAGCAAAAATTGGTGGCGGCATCTACTCCTTATCCTAACCCCTACTGACAGCCGGCCCAGACCCCCCAATCGGGGGACTGCAGCGCAGCACGGGTTGCTTGCGCCCAAAATGGCAGAGAGAGATAGTTGCAGAACTGTAGAGATCTTCAACCAAAGATTAGTAAGGGGGAGGACCCCCCAGGCCGGCACCCGGCAGGCGTCCCTCCCCCATCCAAGGATGTCACTCAAATCTCTCTCTACCCGCTTCGGGGGACCGAGCCGACTGCCAGCTAGGGCACACAATTCCAGCCCGAGAAGGCACCCACGCCTGGCGAGTCGTAAAACAGGCCAATCCGTGGTGGAAACTAAAATTACAAGACTCGGACTTACAGGACTGGCTCACATAAACCTACCCGGGCCGCGTCTGACTAAGCCCTAAAATTACACTAATATGCCGCATCTCCTCTCTCTGGGCTGGGCGGGTGGGAAGTTCTTCTTGAAGTCTGTGCACTGGAACAAAGAGGCCGGATCTACTGCAACAAGAACCTTTAAAGGTGAGTAGAAACCCCCGCCCCCCTCAATTGCAACATTGTTTCACCTAGAACCATCCAGACTTCAAGTCCCTTGCCCCTTAATTTTGCTACAGGCCCACTAGAGGGCCCTCCACTTCCATAAGGGGCAAACCTCCTATTCCGTCTTAAATTGATCTAGACTTACTCAAAATAAATACACAACACATATGTATGTGGGAAAAGACCGGTCACGGTCGCATTTATTAACCTAACCTTTATCACGGCTAAATGCCGCATCAGGCAACTTTCAATTTTATAACTTGTAACAAGTTCAGCAAAAATTGGTGGCGGCATCTACTCCTTATCCTAACCCCTACTGACAGCCGGCCCGGACCCCCCAATCGGGGGACTGCAGCGCAGCACGGGTTGCTTGCGCCCAAAATGGCAGAGAGAGATAGTTGCAGAACTGTAGAGATCTTCAACCAAAGATTAGTAAGGGGGAGGACCCCCCAGGCCGGCACCCGGCAGGCGTCCCTCCCCCATCCAAGGATGTCACTCAAATCTCTCTCTACCCGCTTCGGGGGACCGAGCCGACCGCCACAAGAGAACAGCTCCCTGCCCTCTTGCCGCCACCACATACACACATAACCAGCATTAACTCAATAACTTACTTAACATGTAACAGTGACATAAAACACAACTGTCCTAAACTTTATAAAACTGATAGTAAACTCCTTCTAATGTCTGCTAGAAAAATGTCAATCCCAGCGTCCGCCAGGTGAACACCGTCTGAACGGTATAACTCCTTCTTGTCGGCTGTAATTGAGTCATGCCGAATCACAAAGCCGCCCAATGCCGTGACCGCTCTCCCTACTTCCCGGTTAACTTTTTTCTTGACATTATATGCCGCCCTTTGTGTCACAATATGTCTCCATCGCAGCCGTGCAACCACGTTGGACCACCCTACTTGCACACCTTGGAGCCAAGCATACACCCATCGTAAATCAGACACCATCTTTCTGATCAGATCCAACACCGGGACAGCACCCAAGTCATTGCCTCCCACATGCAAAATTACAATCTGAGGCTTCCCCCACCTCCTGTGAGCATCCTGAAGGAGTGCTGGCAAATCATCCCAAGCCAATCCCCTGCGGCCCAACCAACGCACATTGGCCCTTGACCACGGAATTCCCAGCTGCTGCCCTTCTGGTAACCTCAACGCCCGGATGGCCGCCCAATGAATAAATGAGTGGCCCACTATCCAAACACGTGATGAAGGGGTATTCCTGCCTGAAAGGACATGACATAAATGCTGAGCAACACTCATACAAATCACCCACCCCTTCAGACCTAAAGAGCCCGAGAGCTCCCTTCTCACCCCTCCCACGCCCTAAAAGCCCTTCTGACTAGCGTTGAGTGACCTGTCCTGTTGATTGTTCCGACCCCCGTGAATTCTTCACCGGCCGGATATACAACTTGTACCTACCCGACTTCCAGCGACCCAGCCGCTGAATTTCCTTGCCTGAAGACCCAAACGCAGCAGCCGACGTCGCAGCCCCAATTCTAAATGAGTGAGACCCTATATTAGCGGGGTCCAACCCAGCCATCTTCGCTGTTCTCACCAGAACCCTGCGGAACTGGAAGGCAGATAAGGATGACCCATCCTCATGTACGAGTAGCTGCAGCGGACCCGCCGGGCGCACTGCGCAGAACTTATCGAAGTTCCACACTGGGCAACACACCTCCTCCTCTGACCTGCCCAAGCATAACCATGCTCCTTTTCCTGCTTGGTCCGTTTTAGACCTAGGAATGAGTAACATAAGGCCATTCTCCGCCGGCCGTACATTTTTCCACAGGATACCGCCAGCGCCCCCAGAACACGATGACGCCACTAGCTCCCCAATCCTAAGTGCCCCTGCAAATGCCAACGCAAATGCCGCGCAGAACAACAAAACTTCGAACTCAGAGGAGCATACCTCCCCCAAGCATCCCATCAACGCCCGCAAACGAGAAAGTGTGATGGGCTCCCTGTGGTCAGGAGGGCGAGGGTCAACACGACCCCATCCCTTCAGTACCTGACTAACAAGGAATGACCCTGAAAAATCCTGAATACCAAACGTTCTATTAAAGAACGCCATTGCGGCCAGCCTACTTTGTGCAGCCAATCTAGAGGTCCCCTCTTTCCGCAAACTAGCCAGCCACTCTAAGACCTGTACCTGTGATGCCTTGTGCACCTCAAACCCTTGATTAGCAGCAAAACGTTCCCACACCCTCGAGTGACTCACATAGGTTGTCCATGTCTTAGGCGCCACTGAAGCCCGAATCAAAGGGATAACAGTTTCCCAGCCTCTGCCATCTGCCAAAGAAAAGGAGGGCATGTCAAGCCATTCTGCTCTGCTTGAGGGGCAGCCTGCCTAAATAATTCCCAATTAAACCTAGACAAAGCATCTGCAACCACATTGTGGACGCCCGGGACGTGACGTGCCACAAAGCAAATGTTAAGCTGCAAGCAGCGCAGCACCAAGTGCCGAAGGTAAGTGACTACCCTCGGGGAAGAAGCCGATAACCTGTTGATGGCGTATACCACGCTCATATTATCTGACCAAAAAACTACAGATTTGTTGGCCAGCGCTGGACCCCACAGTTCAATTGCTACCACAATGGGAAACAGCTCCAACAGCGTCAGGTTCCTGTTAAGGCCAGCTGAAACCCACTCCCTAGGCCAAGGAGCGGCGCTCCACGCCCCGTTCAAGTAAGCCCCATAGCCGTGGCTGCCTGCTGCGTCTGTAAACAGGTGCAACGCCTGGTTTGACTTGGGCTCCTTCTGCCAAATACAGACGCCATTAAACCGACTCAAAAATTCTTCCCAAACTTCTAAGTCATCCCTCATGTCCTGCGACACTTTAAAATGCCGCGCCCCGACGTGTGGCCCCCGTAATTGCTCTTCCAACCGTCTGTTGAAAACCCTACCCATGGGGATAACCCTACCGGCAAAATTCAGCATACCAAGCAGGGATTGCAGGTCTTTTTTGGACACCCAATTTGCCCTTTTTACTGCTTCAACGGCCCCCAACAAGCGCACCACTTTGTCGCCTGGAAGCCGACATACCTCAGCCACTGTATCAATTTCTATACCTAGAAATGTGAGACACGTGCACGGGCCCTGCGTCTTATCGGACGCCAAAGGGACACCAAACCTGCCCATCATGTCATGCATGACCTCCATTAGGACCCTACATTCTGATGTGTCCGCACGCCCTACCAGAAGAAAGTCATCCAAGTAGTGGGCCACGGCCCCACCACCCGACGCCTTCCATATCACCCAGTGAAGAAACGTACTGAAACTTTCAAATAGGGCACATGACAACGAGCAACCCATGGGCAAGCAACGATCAACATAAAATTCCCCTTCAAATTTCATGCCCATCAGCACGAAGGCCGACGGGTGCAAAGGGAGAAGCCTAAACGCTGACTCAATGTCCAGTTTAGCCATCAAAGCCCCATGACCCCTATCTCTGACCAATGCCAATGCCTCATCAAAGGACTGGTAGTGCACCGAACTAAGCTCGGTGTCGATGGCATCATTCACAGATGCCCCTTTGGGGTAAGACAAGTGGTGTATAAGCCGAAACTTGCCTGAATCCTTCTTTGGTACAACCCCCAATGGAGACACCACCAGGTCCGGGAGGGGGTTAGCCTTGAAGGGGCCCACAACTCTCCCCAAGGCCAATTCTTTAGCTAATTTATCCCTAACCACACCTGGAAACTCATAGGCTGATTTCAGGTTCCTGTGCAACGAGGAACCCACCACCCGGCCCGACACAGGTATCCTAAACCCATCCGCCAAACCCCGGCGGATGAGGTCGGCTACTCCCCTGTCCGGGTACTGTGCCAGCCACACTGTCATGGCCTCAAGCCTAAGAGGCGTTGGGGCCCTTGTTACCAGGGGCCCCTCTTTGGGACTGTTTGTCTCCACCAACCTCTCTCTTCTTGTTGCAATCAATTCCTGGGTGTGGGCCGCTGCAGAACTTGCAGATGTGACGAAAGGAGCAATTTGCCCCCCTGTCACACTGCTTGTCCTGAAACTTCCAGCATTCCCGTCCACGTCTCTTCGGACGCGGGGTGCCAGGCCGCACAGGGCCGGTCCGCAGGCCCGGTGTCTGGCCCGCTTGACCTTCCAACCCCAATTTGGACCACAGGTATAAATCCTGCGTCCCAAAGTGGAGCATAGGGTTCCCTACCATTTTTCTACGAAAGGCCATGTCATATTCGCGCCACGCCCCTTCCCTGAACCTGGCATGGACATCATCGATAGTGTCTTCATATTTAAAGAGGTTATGTCCTTGCGTCTGCCATTTATCCAAATAGCAGGTTGCGAGGACTCTGAAGCACCTCTGCCATTCTTCATATGTTTCCGGCCTTTGGACTTTCTTAGGGCCCGTGCCATCTGCCGCCCGCTCTTTCGCGCGACATGCTTCAGGTGAAAGTTCAAAGATGTTCACATAGCGACCATCTTGAATCTTTTTCACCACCTTCGCCTTGAGGTGCCCATAAAGGCAGTGAACCAAGCACGGGTAAGTGTCACCTTGCGAGGCCACTCTCCTTGTCACTGGCACCCCCAAGGGGGGCTGTAAAACTGCACCCACCCCGGGGACAAACGGAACCAACGCCGAACCCGACGCTTGCACCGCCTGGCTCTTCACCTGCGCTGCTACCAGTTTCTTAATCATTCTAAACATCTCCTTCTGGCCCTTACCCACTAACCCTAGGTCCCCATCGCTATCTGAACCTGACTCACTAGAGGGTACCATGTGTTCAGTGTGTGTGGAAGTGCCAAGCAAGTACTCACCACTCGGGGCCAAAGGAGGAGCTGCTCCAGTTCCGCTTTGTGCAGCCGCCGCTGCAGCCATTGGAGGGACAGGTTGAGATCCGGAAGGAAGTTGACCAGCTGAGGAATCTATCCGCACTGCTGACGAATCACTACTAACCTGGGAAAATAAAGGAATATGGGGAGTACTCTGTGCGTAGGATGAGACCCCCGAGGGGCCCCCAGCCTCCTCCCCCACACGCCTTTTTTCCTTACTACCATCCACAACAGACATCCCAAGCGCAGCAGCCACAGCCTTCCTTATAACTTCTTCATTCACACACCCTGTTTGTGCAATAGCCGCCACCAAAGTCTCCTCACTGTGACCAGCAACCCCCCTTTCAGCTCCGGGCCTGACCCCAGAGACACCTTGTCTGCCTTGCGCATTACACCTTACTGTCTCCTGCATAATCACTGCATTAGGCATGTCTCCCAACACCCCTTGTCTGTCCTGTTCTGCAGACCTTCCGGTCTCATGCATAGCCGGTGCATGCAGCCTATCCCGCACTATGCCCTGTCTGGCCCGCTCATGCAACGCTCCCGTGTCAGGCATATCCACCGCATTCATTCCCTCAGCAGACCCGACCACTGCAACGTTCTCTCCCCTTGCCTGCGCCCCAACATCGGGCATCCTGCTTCTACCCCCTCCCGGGGTCTTAAATGCTGCCTTTCCACCAGGCCGCCTGTTCCCCCTCCCGTCAGGGGCCGCATCCTCCACCCGGAGTCTCCCCAACTTACTGGGGGCTTCTCCGGAAGAGGATCCGCTCCTGCTGCCTACTGCGCGTTTCCTCCTTGCACGCCCGCGCTCCTCCCCGCTCGATGAGTCACATGGGGAGGACGCGCGTGACGTAAACAAGGAGGCGGAGCCAGCCGGGGACGCGCGACGCGGCCTAGTAACCATCTGAGGCCTGTAGGCCGCACCGCTGCCACCCGGGACCTCGCCGTCGCCGCCCGCCCCAGCCGCAGCAGGGGCGATGCACACCGCCAGGGACTGGGCCAAGGAGGCCACGGAAGCCAAGGCCTCCGAGGGTAAGCCCCGCAATTGCTGGCATGTGGCCAGCCAAGCCTCAACCGCCGAGTCCGGCCTAGACACCTGGGGCACCGCCGTGCCACCCTGAATAACCGGGAGCATTTGAGCGGCCGCAGAATCCACTGCAGGCCGCTGCCCATGCTGCCCGCCACTTGCTGTGGGCCTCCCAACCGCCCCACTACCTGACGGCCCTTCCGATTCTGCAGTTCCAGAGGGGGCCCCTAGCAAGCCCGGGGCATTCAGTTCCTGAGCCCCGGTTCCCTGCTGGGCCCCTTGCCTAACCACTCCTCCCTGTAACCCCAGGCCTCTCCTAGCCCCTGGCCTAGCTCCGGCCCCTTTTTCACTAACTGACTGAGCCCTGGGAGTGGGAGGTATAACTCCCTCAGAACCTGATTCTTCTCTTGCTCTTGCAGGGCCTCTCATCCCTGGGACCTCCTTCACCACTTCGGCATATCTCTTTGGAGGAACAGCTCTTCTCTTTGCTCGCCTCATCTTGCTACAGCAACAAAAAGTTCTTCTTGAAGTCTGTGCACTGGAACAAAGAGGCCGGATCTACTGCAACAAGAACCTTTAAAGGTGAGTAGAAACCCCCGCCCCCCTCAATTGCAACATTGTTTCACCTAGAACCATCCAGACTTCAAGTCCCTTGCCCCTTAATTTTGCTACAGGCCCACTAGAGGGCCCTCCACTTCCATAAAACTGGTTCTTACCTGGCTCACTGGACTAGTATCTCTCTGCCAGGGCAAGTTCCAGGACTCCATGTTCTCAGTTTTATATTTTAATTTAGCAGCAGAAGACCCCATGCCATGCACTGTGAGTCAGACTGTTCTATTATGGATTCCTTCTAAGGGGTGCTATATTGTTCTTTTTGTGAGTGATGCATGTTGTGCTCTTTACTATAAACGATCTCCCTAGGAGCCAGCACATACATAAATTATATGACATAATTAGAAGTTTTTGACAATAGCATAATGTAGGACATAGCTGTTTACTTAATCCCCCCCATTCAGTGTATATGGTTTCATCTATACAGACATAGGAAGTGCCGGTCTGTATATGTAGATTACACTGCAGTATACTATTAGGGAAACTGCATTACAACTTACAATGTGAAAGAGCAGGCTGCAACCATGTGTACTTCTTGTTTACATTGTAAAATGTCTGCTGCCTCCTAAGAAGTGCACACTAGGCTAGCCCTTTTCCCTCCTCCAGTGGCCACTATCTGATTATGTGTTGGGGTAATCTGTTTATATCTAAGTAGTGGGGGCCCTATTTTTCCTACCTTTATCCAGGGAGTGGGACTCGTAGCAGTATGGCACAGAAATGAGGCACAGGCAGCAGCATGAATCCCTCCTTCTCAAGTTAAGTCATCACGTGGTGTAAACCTCCTGTATGTCCATCAGTTAGTCACTTCCCGTGCAGTTTGTCCCGCCCACCTACCCGCCCCCTCACCAATGAAAATGCAGCTGCTTCGTGTCTGAAATTATGCCTTGGATATCATTACAGCAGCATATTAGCTTGTTTTTTACTGGCAGCTCATTTCCCTGCACATCAGAACTGGTGGGAAACCTGCTGCTTTAGTAAAAATCTAATTATATGTCTGTGACAGAGGTTGCTTGATTGCAGGAGGTTGGTGGGCGTGACGTTAATGACGATGTAGGCGGGGCCAAGGGGACCTGCGGCCCACCGGGCAAATGCCCGCTATGCCCTATGGCCAGTCCGGGCCTGTACTTCAGTATAAGTCTGATCAGTACATATGTTACTAAAGTAAGGTAAAACATAGGTTGATCTCTTACGCTTATTTGAAGGCGGAATTTCAGTCAGGGCCTACTTAATTAAGGCAGCAATAAATGACATCATAGCTGAGGGTACGCCATCTACATCCGTCTGTGAAATTGAAACAGAAGGAGTATTTGAAACCATAGAGACATCATTAGGATGTGATAAAAACACTATACATGAGGCACATAAATTTGCTGAAGATAGCACTTCAGAAGTTTTGCAAAACACACACTTAGCTTTGGTAGAAATGTGTACAACAGACTCAGGTCCTATGGGAATTTCAGGGCCAAAAGCAGAAAGTTCCATTATGGAAAAAAAAAAAAAAAAGTGAAATTACAATTTTAACAAAAAAAAAAACAACTCTTGCTTAAAAAAAGCTTTGAGGGTTGGAAAAGTGTTTGCTTAAGATAAATAAAAAGTTAATAAAAACAGTTCATTTAAAGAGCTTCAAGTATATTGTGTAGCATATATTGTCCCTGTATAATAATGAGGCGTCTAAGCATGTATAGAGCAAGTATTTAAAGGTTGTGCTTCCAATTACTTTTGCCTTTTTAATGTTTATTTGTGTACATTAAACAGCTGATTTTGTGTTTTGATGCCACAACCTAATAAAATGGGTTGAGCTTGTAGGTATAATCAGATCTCATTACTTTATAACATTGTGTACATATACATGTGTCTTTATCTTATATCTGTAGGTATAATCAGATCTCATTACTGTATCACACTGTGTACATATACATGTGTCTTTATCTTATATCTGTAGGTATAATCAGATCTCATTACTGTATCACACTGTGTACATATACATGTGTCTTTATCTTATATCTGTAGGTATAATCAGATCTCATTACTTTATAACATTGTGTACATATACATGTGTCTTTATCTTATATCTGTAGGTATAATCAGATCTCATTACTGTATCACACTGTGTACATATACATGTGTCTGTATCTTATATCTGTAGGTATAATCAGATCTCATTACTTTATCACATTGTGTACATATACATGTCTGTATCTTATATCTGTAGGTATAATCAGATCTCATTACTTTATAACATTGTGTACATATACCTGCTTCTTTATCTTATATCTGTAGGTATAATCAGATCTCATTACTTTATCACATTGTGTACATATACCTGCTTCTTTATCTTATATCTGTCCATAAACCAATCACCAATACTTGGAGAGAACAATGGAACATTAACATTTTATTACCTTATCTCTTGTATACCCCACTGGGAGTGTAATTTCTTCTACTGGCTCACAGTTTTGCCTCGAGGCCAAAAACTTTTAGAATAGGTGGGAATATCTAAGGCTAAATAAACTAATTTAAATGCCAATATAAGGTAATTGGAAATACTTGTAAACAATTTATTACACTCCAGCAGGTAAAGTGGATCATTGGGAACAAATTAAAGGGGAGAAAATTTGAGTAAACTATCCCTTTAAACAAAAAATGAGCGATAATTGCTAGAACATCCATCATTTCTGCCCGAGGATCCTGTGACCTTGCAAGGTATCTGGTTAGTTTCTTGTTCAAACGAGAGGCCAAACTCAAATTAGCGGTAAAAAAACACGCCAAAAAATGGCTCAAAATGACGTCATAAGGGGCGGGTTAGAAAAGAGACGCTACATGGCAGAACGCTTGTCATTTTTTTAACAGGCCGACTAAAGGTAAGTATCTTAAATAACGGCTTGTAAAAAATAGCACAATAGCCATATGTTCTACCAATCCTTTATAAGCGCAATAAGAATATCCTATAAGCGGAGAAATTACTGTCCCTGGGCTGCAAGATAAAAATATAAAGCAATAACCTTTTCTTTTAAAAAAAAGTGCCCAAAATAGCTATGAATAAAATATAAATAAAATATACTTACCGTAAATGTGCCAGACACTCGTCCACTGAACGCAGTCAAGCCAAACCAGTGCTGAAACCTATCAGCAGAGGTATAGAAATGAGAGTTTGTAGAACACTAAAGGGAGACAAGAGACGAAGCTCTGCGACTGATTTACAGGAGGCCCATAAAAAAAAAGGTTTTCACAGAGGTAAGAACAACCATAGGCAAAAACTCCCTTACTTCTCTCTTACAAACACTGTACTCAGAGGGAAAAAAACGGACTTCAAAATACAATGATGCACCTATCATTGAAGCACATCATACTTTAACCACCTCCAAAGGAGGCAAAGTTCAAACTGAGATATGAGTGAGGTGTGTGGGGAATTTATAGGCTTTTGAGTTTTGGGAAACTTTGCCTCCTCCTGGTAGGAATGCATATCCCATATGTAACAAATCGTGGACTCTCGTCATGTATATGAAAGAAATATTACTTTCTGCTTGTAATATGGATGGTAACCGATGCACGCAAGAAAACTTACTTCTAGTGGAGTTAGTGTGCGAGCGGGAGCGATAAATAGTGCCCCACTTGTAATCTTACCCTTAGTCAGCATAGTCTGCAATGCTATATAAAGCTACAATGAATATGTTGTGAGTACAAGTTTATTTAAATACATTAAAGGTACATAAAATACAATGGCATAGATAACAAATATTAGCGCTGTTGAGCGCTAACACCTTTCAAGTTCAATCAATAGTTAAAAGAACAGAGCCGCCTCACTATTTACCTCATCTTATAGCAGGGGTTCTCAGACCTCCCTAACAGGCCTGGTTTTCAGGATTACCTTGGGTGAGAGCAGGTTAATAACCTTGTTTACTACTCAGTTGATTGTTTCACCTGTGCTCCAGTTCAGATGTCCTGAAAGTCTGGCATGTTAGGGAGCCTGAGGACAGGTTTGTGGTTCTATAGACGTCTATGGAGCGCAAAGCAAAACTCTGTTCTGGCTTTTGCTCGGGCAGTACCCAAAAGATGCCTCTAACACAAAGCTCAGCGTATGTCTCTGGGTGCTGTTTTAGGTAGCACCTATGTCCCACACTTTGTCACATGCTGTGGTTCCTGTTGTCATCTTATACAGCAGACACTGCAGCTGGGGGCACAAGGCATCTGCCTTCATACAGCGCTGATTGTGCTCCCTTACTATATGAAGCAATGTCTGTATCAGGGGCGGTGCTGCTGTGGGAGGTTTGGGAGGGAAGGAGGGAGTCAGGTGGGCCGTCCATCGTGGATTTTAATTAATAAGGTTAAATAAACTGATTCATTACATTAAAGGGACATTAAACACTAAATAAATGCTAGATAGAAGGATGCATTCAAAGAAAAAGATTAGATTAAGAAACATGCAGATGTATTTTTTAAAGTTATATTAGTGGTTTAAATAATGACAAAATAAGTGTAAAGTTTTAGGGGCTGATTTATTACCTGCGTACGGACATGATCCGCTGTAGCAGATCATGTCCACCGTACTGCTTGTGCAATGCTGAGGTGTCAATCAACTCAATTATATACGATCGGGCAGATTGCTGTCCCTCGCATCAGAGATGGCGGACGATTTAAGGAGCAGCGATCTTAAGACCGCTGCTCTTAACTCCTGTTTCCAGCGAGCCTGATGGATTGCGCGGAAACAGCTGCATCAAGCTCCATACAGAGCTTGATGAATCGGCTCCTTAGTGTCTATGAAAGAATGGGAGCTGCCATGTTGTAACTTAGGTTACCTTCTCTACTGTAGCCAATTATAAATAGGTCACAAGAGTGTGCATCCAATGGCTGTGAGGAATATAACAGTGCTCTGCACTTCCATTTCTAACAGGAACTGAAAAGCTCACAATTTCAGAATGGAATTAAAGGAAAAGGGGACAAAATAAATAATGAAAGTATATCGCAGACTTCTTTTTATATATGCAATTTATCATTTTATATTTCCATCTCAAGGTGTTTTTCCCTTTAACATATGTCCTGTTAGGGCAAAGTTTAAGCTATTGACAGTGGAGGGCCCTCTAGTGGGCCTGTAGCAAAATTAAGGGATATCTAGGTGTGTGTTACAATGTTGCAAGTTTGGGGGTGGGTGTTTCTGCTCTTACCTTTATAGGGTCCAGTAGCAGTGAAGACAGCCTCTTCCTGTGTCCAGACTTCAAGGAGAAGAGTTTTCTTTGCTGTTTGTCTTGTCGTAGGCCCGAGTAAAGAAAATGAATCAATCCAGAAGGAAGTCGGTGCCTCCCAAGAGATACAGGGAGGTGGTGGATGAGTCAGCCAGGAGGAGAGGATCTGCAAAGGAGATAGGAGAATCAATTGAGGATGCGGTACCCCCCACTTCCATATCCCACCCCCCTTCTAGGTCTTTCCCTATGCTTAAGGCTAAAACGCAACTCAGCCTTACTGGGGCTACTGCTACTGCAGTAGCCAGGGATAGGGAGCAGCCCAGTGGGTCCAGGGTTGGGCACGAGGGGTCCCTTCCCAGTACTGCTAGGGGTAGAACTCAGGCTCCAGGAACACCCCAGGTTCTCTTTCCTTTCCTGATACCAGATTCCCCAGGGCCAGAATCATCTAGGCCCCATCCTAGTGATGCATCCGGTTTGGGTGAGGGGGCCTTGTTGCAGCTCCTCCCAGTGCTATCTCCAGCAGCCTTGTCGGCCATACTTGCTTTGGCTCAGTCCCTGGCTGTGGTGACACACCCAGAGGGAGCTGTAGTCGAACAGAAGGTCGCTGGGGCTGGAGCTGGGCGGAAGGGCGCGACGCAGCCTTCTTCTGTGCAGGGCCCTACACTGGGTTAGGCCACTACCCTTTGCGTCACATGCAACCTCTCCCTCAGGATCATTGAGTGGAGAGGAACATGGTCATGACCAACGGCGCAGGAGGCCTTACAGGGATATACCCCTTAACCGGAGTTCATCTAGTAAGTTGGGGAAATTCCGGTTGGAGGAGGGAGCGCAGCAGGTTAGATGTGGATGCCGAGTGGAGCGATCAGGATGGAGATGGTGATATGAGTGTGAGGCCTGTCAGGCCAGTAGGCAGAGGATCGCTGGTGGCAGGTGCTGGAGGTGATGAGGCCAGAATGGAGGTATCTGCAATAGTTAATATGCAGGACAGGGCAGGCAGCGCTTGTATGATTTTTGTGCATAGGGCCTCAGGTGGGGCTAGATCGATGAATGCTGTTCAGGATAAGGACAGTATGATTGTGATTGGCACATGTATGGTGTGAGAGGCACGCATTAATGAGGCTGCAACGTGCAGGAGTCAGGGAGTGGCAGTTGATAGCAGGCAGAAATTCGCACAGACCAGGGTGAAAATGTGACTGAGACTGGGGTGAATGAAGAGATTATTAGGAGATCGATGACAACGGCAATAGGTTTGAATGATTGGGGGGAGTATGGTGAGGGCTTCTGTGGGTGGCCCGTCTGGGGCCCCTTCCGTCAACCAGAGTACTCCCCAAAGTGTTTTGTGTCCCAAGGTCGCAAGGAGGGAACCATCAAGCATGGCCAAGGCTGTTTTCATGCCGCAAGAGGTTGCTGGGCCTAGCAGGGAGCCTGTGACTGCTCTGGTGCCAATGGGACAAGCTACTGCATCTGGAGTGGTCAACAAGGGTTCATCTAGAAGTGAGTGTGCAAAACAGATCACTACACAAGCAGACACAGGCACATTTTCTAGTGATTCATAGTATGAAAGTGGCAAAGATTTAGGCCTAGTGGGAAAAGGGCAGCAACAAATGTTTAAGATGATTTAGAAACTGGTAGCTGTGCAGAGCAAGGCTAAGGCAGACAGGAGTGGATTAGCAGAGGCTCCAGCAGTTTTGCTAGCAGACGGGGTAGCCATGCAGTCTGTAGGGCAAGTGCTAAGATACTTACCCTTGTTTGGTACATTCACTGTATGGCCATCTGAAGTCCAAAATTCATGAGGGACAATATGTGAACATATTTGAGCTGTCAGTGGAAGCATTGAGGGCTAAGGAGAGGGCAGCAAGTGGCACAGGGCCTAAAAAGGTGCGTAGGCCTGAAACGTACGAGGAATGGCACAAGTGCTTCCGAGTACTGGCTTCCTATTATGTAGACAAGTGGCCGTTACAGGGGCATAACCTATACAAATACCAGGATACCATAGAAGATATCTATAATAGGTTTAAGGAAAGGGCATGGCGGGAATACAACATGGCCTTCCGTAGGCAGATGATAGGGAACCCGTTGCTACATTTTGGGATGCAGGATATACACTTGTGGTCCAAAGATGTGGAAGGGGTAGGATCCCCCTCCATGCCAAAGTGGCTGGGCACGGAATGCTGGAAGTACCAGGACAAGCAATGTGACAGAGGGACTAACTATTCCTTTCATCACATATGCAAGTTCTGCAGTGGGCCACATCCAGGAATGGAATGTAGCAAAAAGAGGGATATTGAACTGGAGAAGCCTGCTGCCAGAGCTGGAGCTAAGAGCTCCATCTCCACTTAGGCCAGCAGCAATGGCGCCTTGGCTGGATAAAGAAGCGGCAGAGCTGCTTAGGTCTGGGCTGATGGATGGTTTTCGGATACCAGTAAGGTATCCAGTTGTGTGTTCCTCCAAGCATCGTAACCTGAAGTCAGCTTATGAATTCCCGCAAGTGGTCAGGGAGAAACTAGCCAAGAAATTGGTCACGGGGAGGGTAGCGGGTCCTTTCCAGGTCCTCCCATTCTCAGATCTAGTTATCTCTCCTTTAGGCATGGTTCCAAAAAAGCAGCTTGGAAAATGTAGGCTTATCCACCATTTGTCATATCCTAAAGGGGTATCAGTCAACAACGCTATTGACCCTGACCTGAGCTCAGGTCCATTACCAATGATTTGATGAGCATTGGAAATGGTGAGGGTGAAGGGGATGGGGGCTTTGATGGCAAAGCTGGATAATGAATCTGCCTTCTGGCTTCTACCCCTTCATCCGTCGTCCTTTCGTTTGAGGGGGTTTACTATGTGGATAAATGTTTACCGATGAGGTGCTCCTTGTCATGTGCATTGTTCAAGTGTTTCAGCTCATTCCTACACTGAGCTGTGAGCAAAGCATCAGGAGGTGGGGCTGTGGCCCACTATCTAGATGATTTACTTCTAGTAGGTAGAGCAGGTTCTGCAGAATGTAGTAGGTTAATGAGTGTTATGCAGGATTTAATGGCTGATTTTGGGGTTCCGCTAGCGAGTGACAAAACCCAAGGCCCATGCACGTGCCTCATGTTTTTGCGCATTGAGATTGACATGGTGGCTGCAGTTTGCAGGCTGCCACTAGATAAGGTTTTTCGAAAAGTGTCAACAGCTGTTCTCTATCACAGAGCTTCAGTCATTACTAGGGCTGCTTTATTTCATGGGACGGGACATCCCAATGGGGAGGGTCTTCAACAGGAGGCTAGAGGGACATCTAAAGGGGCCCAGGGGGTCCCACAAGAGTTTTAAGGTCACTTCAGAAATGAGGGAGGATTTAGAGGTCTGGGTAGCGGTTCTAGGTCCATTTTAATAGGGTCCGCCTATGGAGGGCAGATTTCGTCTCCAACCAGTCTCTGCACCTATTCACAGATGCAGCGGGAGGTTTGGGGTATGGGGCATACTTGGGCGGGGATTGGAGCTCTGCTCCATGGCCCCAGGACTGGGTGGCCCCAGGCTTTACTAAGAATATTGCTTTGTTGGAACTATTTCCGATAATGCTAGCCATTGAACTGTGGGGAGACAAATTGGCGAACAAGTCAGTATTTTTCTGGATGGTTAATATGAGTGTGGTGCACGTCATCAACCGTTTATCCGCTTTTGGTGTTGAGATACCTGCAGCGCAATATTTGTTTCACTGCTCGGCATGTGCCGGGGGTGCATAATGTAGTAGTGTATGCCCTCTCTAGATTTAAGGGGGGTATTTTTAGGAAGGCAACACTAAAGGCAGCTAAAACAGGATTAATGTGCCCCTCCTTTCTTTGGCAGCTGGTACAGGCTGGGAAACCATCCTTCCCTTAATCAAGGCATCACTGGTGCCAAAGACATGGAACACATACCAGGATTATTGGAAGAGTTGGGATAGATTTTGTCATCAAAAGGGCTTTTAGGTGCATCGCACCTCTAAGGTACAGGTGTTTGAGTGGTTAGCATTCCTGAGACAGGAAGAGGTGTCTAGATTGGCTGTAGTGAGCAGGCTTTCGGCTGTGGCATTTTTTAACAAGTCATTAGGGCTTCCTGATTTTTCGGGCTGATTCCTGGTGAGGCAGGTCCTAAAAGGGTGGGGTAGGCTGGACCCGTGCCCTAAGGATCAGAGGGAGCCTATCACCCTGATATGGCTTAGGCAACTGGTGTTAAAACTCAGTTCAGTTTGCTCATCAGCATACGAGGTACTCCTTTTCAAGAAGGTATTTTCTTTAGCTTTTGCAGGGGCTCTGAGGTTAGGGGAACTGGTGTCATCGACCAGAAATAGATCATTTATGCCCATCTGAGGAGGGCATGCTATTGCTAGTCCCGAGGTCTAAGACGGATCAGGAGGGTAAAGGAGCTTGGTTGTCTTTACAGAGACATGAGTTCCCAGAGTGCTGTCCAGTTAGGAATGTAGCAGCCTTTAGCGAGAGTAGACCAAAGGGTGGAACGCAAACCCTCGTTCATGAGGATGGCAGCTCCTTGTCGTTATTCCAATTTTGGAAGGTATTGGCAACGGCTACAGAAGGGTTGGGTTTGGACCCTTCCCGCATCGCCCCACATTCTTTCAGAATAGGGGCTGTGACAAGCGCGGCAGTGCATGGAGCATCTACTGCTGAGATTAAGCGTTTAGGGTGGTGGAAATCTGCACATTATAAGACATACATCCGTCCTCTTTTAAAATAATTTTTAAAAAAAAGATATTATTTTGTTAGCAGCACAAATTTCAGGGTGCACAGCGGTGAGAGGGCTCTCTCCCAAGCGTGTGGGGAGGGGGTAAAAAAGTTGAGTATATACCGTAGTCTTATGCCATTTGATTTATGTGAATCACTGTCTTTGTAGGTAGGAAGGCCCCTCCAGTTCGAGTATGGATAATTGGCCACTCTTTTGTCCATTGGTTGACCATCAGGGCACTGCGTACTCCAGACCGTCAACAGTTAGGATTGTCCCCCTCCAAGGTGAACTTTCTGTGGCTAGGCCGCAGGGGATTGAATAGGGAAGAATTACCGGCCCTTCTGCAGGACGTACACAGGAGGTGGGAGCAGCCTCACATAATTGTGTTGCATGCAGGGAGGAATGACATGGGGTCAGTGCCAGCACTGGACTTAATCAGGATTATGGTGTCTGATATTAAGTGGTTGAATGCTTGACTCCAGGATGTGAAGATTAGGTGGTCCCAGTAGTTGTACGTTTGTGTTGGAGACACATTCAGACTCAGAGGGCTGAATGTGTGGTGGATTTATCATCAGGTACGAAGCTATAACGGCTGACAGAAAGGACCTGTATCGCCCTGATGGAGTGCACCTGAAGGATGTTGGGTTGGATTTATTCCTGACTGACATCAGGAAGGCACTGTTATTAGTAATATAAAAAAAAGAAAGAAAAAGAAAAAATAATTTTTTATTATGTTTATATTATGGTATTTTAGGTGCCTAGTCAGTTACAGGGTGGCGGCAAGAGTAATTATGACTTTTTCTCTTATGGCGGTGAGACAAGACCTTGGGGGTGGGCAATCAGAGAGAAGAGTGCCGGCCTAGGGGTTCCCCTCTCTATGAATGAGGGCCGAAGATCTCTGAACATCACAGCTCTCTCTTTTGCCATTTGGGCATGAGCAACCGTCTGTCTGTAGGGGTTAAGCTAGGGATTAGATGTCGCCACCGGTTATGATAGAACTTGCTACAAGCTCAGTTATTTATATATATTGGTTAAAAAAGTTACAAGCATATAGATAAAGTGTGTGAGATACACACCAATCCTCCAGAGGGCGCTCTTAGTGAAATATAATGATGATTAAAGCAACATCAGAAAAACAACAGAATTCAATCTAAATTCAAAGGAATATCCTTAAAACAGACAAATTATAGTCCATACAACAAAAAGGTCCAAATTATTGATGCAACTCCAAAAAGTATGATGGTCAGCTCTTTGTCATAGGAGGGTCAGGATCCTGGTGAAATGAATGGTCTAGAAGAAAAGAACACAGAGGTGCCCAATGGCCTAATACCATATACACAGAGTGGATTCAAGTAAGTGAAGAGATACTCACAAACAAAGCTGCCAGAAGTTAAGAGAGGAATCCTTGCTTGTAGAGTCCAAGATATTCCTATATAAAGGGAAACAGAGCCGACATAGCCCAGCACAGTATGGTAGTATGGGCGTGTATATTAGGGAAATAGGCACACTTACATGTCCCAAAGCACCCCCAGGTGCAATAAACGCAGGCTGAAGCTTCTCAGTTGCCCAGCTGACTGGTTCCAAGGGTTCAGCATTAGAAAGTCCAAAAATAACTCCCAAAAGGACCAGGGGTAGAGAATAACAACAGATCAAAAACAGCAGCAAGGGTATAGATAAAAAAAATACTTTATTTAAAGCAATGCGTTTCTCAGCCACTATAGGGCTGTTTCCTCATGCTATTGAATACAAATAATGAACATACACTTGCTATATAAAGAACATAGTTGAATCTTTTTGGAGGGATATTAATTGGGATAATGTGTGTTCAATACTAAAAGCTTAGGCATAGATTTACAGTTCTGCGGCCAAAGGGGTGCGTTAGCTACGCGTGCTTTTTTTCTCCCGCACTTTTTAAATACCGCTGGTATTTAGAGTTCACAGAAGGGCTGCGTTAGGCTCCAAAAAGGGAGCGTAGAGCATATTTACCGCCACTGCAACTCTCGATACCAGTGGTGCTTAGGGACGCGGCCAGCTTCAAAAACGTGCTCGTGCACGATTCCCCCATAGGAAACAATGGGGCTGTTTGAGCTGAAAAAAAAACTAACACCTGCAAAAAAGCAGCGTTCAGCTCCTAACGCAGCTACATTGTTTCCTATGGGGAAACACTTCCTAAGTCTGCACCTAACACCCTAACATGAACCCTGAGTCTAAACACCCCTAACCTTACACTTATTAACCCCTAATCTGCCGCTCCCGATATCGCTGACCCCTGCATATTATTATTAACCCCTAATCTGCCGCTCCGTACACCGCCGCCAGCTACGTTATCCCTATGTACCCCTAATCTGCTGCCCCTAACATCGCCGACCACTATGTTATATTTATTAACCCCTAATCTGCCGCCCCCCGCTATCGCTGACACCTGCATATTATTATTAACCCCTAATCTGCCGCTCCGTACACCGCCGCAACATACATTATAGTTATGTACCCCTAATCTGCTGCCCCTAACACCGCCGACCCCTATATTATATTTATTAACCCCTAATCTGCCCCCCACAACGTCGCCGCCAGCTACCTACAATAATTAACCCCTAATCTGCCGACCGGAGCTCACCGCTACTATAATAAATGTATTAACCCCTAAAGCTAAGTCTAACCCTAACACTAACACCCCCCTAAGTTAAATATAATTTAAATCTAACAAAATAAATTAACTCTTATTAAATAAATTATTCCTATTTAAAATTAAATACTTACCTGTAAAATAAACCCTAATATAGCTACAATATAAATTATAATTATATTGTAGCTATTTTAGGATTACTATTTATTTTACAGGCAACTTTGTATTTATTTTAACCAGGTACAATAGCTATTAAATAGTTAATAACTATTTAATAGTTACCTAGTTAAAATAATTACAAAATTACCTGTAAAATAAATCCTAACCTAAGTTACAATTAAACCTAACACTACACTATCAATAAATAAATTAAATACAATACCTACAAATAACTACAATTAAATAAACTAACTAAAGTATAAAAAATAAAAAAGAACTAAGTTACAAAAAATAAAAAAATATTTACAAACATTAGAAAAATATTACAATTTTAAACTAATTACACCTACTCTAAGCCCCCTAATAAAATAACAAAGACCCCCAAAATAAAAAAATGCCCTACCCTATTCTAAATTACAAAAGTTCAAAGCTCTTTTACCTTACCAGCCCTGAAAAGGGCCATTTGCGGGGCATGCCCCAAATAATTCAGCTCTTTTGCAACATTACAACCCACCACCCATATACCCCTAATCTAACCCAAACCCCCCTTAAATAAACCTAACACTAAGCCCCTGAATATCTTCCTACCTTATCTTCACCATGCCAGGTTCACCGATCCGTCCACCGAAGTCTTGATCCAAGCCTTCGAAATCTTGATCCAAGCCCAAGCGGGGGCTGAAGAGTGACGTCCATCCTCCGGTTGAAGTCTTGATCCAAGTGGGCAGAAGAGGACATCCGGACCGGCAAACATCTTCATCCAAGCCGCATCTTCTATGTTCTTCAATCCGATGATGACCGGCTGATCTTCAAGACCTCCAGCGTGGATCCATCCATCTTCACTGACGACTTCCCAACGAATGATGGTTCCTTTAAGGGACGTCATCCAAGATGGCGTCCCTCGAATTCCGATTGGCTGATAGGATTCTATCAGCCAATCGGAATTAAGGTAGGAAAATTCTGATTGGCTGGTGGAATCAGCCAATCAGAATCAAGTTCAATCCGATTGGCTGATCCGATCAGCCAATCAGATTGAGCTCGCATTCTATTGGCTGATCGGAACAGCCAATAGAATGCGAGCTCAATCTCATTGGCTGATCGGATCAGCCAATTGGATTGAACTTGATTCTGATTGGCTGATTCCATCAGCCAATCAGAATTTTCCTACCTTAATTCCAATTGGCTGATAGAATCCTATCAGCCAATCGGAATTCGAGGGACCCCATCTTGGATGACGTCCCTTAAAGAAACCGTCATTCGTCGGGAAGTCGTCGGTGAAGATTGATGTTCCGCGTCGGCGGGATGAACATGGATCCGGAAGAAAGAAGATTGAAGATGCCGTTGATAGAAGACTTCAGTCGGATCATGGACCTCTTCAGCTCCCGCTTGGATGAAGACTTCAGCCGGATCATGGACATCTTCAGCCCCCCGCTTGGGCTTGGATCAAGACATCGGAGCCAGGACGGATCGGTGTGATACCCGGCAAGGTGAAGATAAGGTGGGAAGATCTTCAGGGGCTTAGTGTTAGGTTTATTTAAGGGGGGTTTGGGTTAGATTAGGGGTATGTGGGTGGTGGGTTGTAATGTTGGGGGGGTATTGTATGTGTTTTTTTTACAGGCAAAAGAGCTGAATTCTTTGGGGCATGCCCCGCAAAGGGCCCTTTTCAGGGCTGGTAAGGTAAAAGAGCTTTGAACTTTTTTAATTTAGAATAGGGTAGGGAATTTTTTTATTTTGGGGGGCTTTGTTATTTTATTAGGGGGCTTAGAGTAGATGTAATTAGTTTAAAATTGTTGTAATATTTTTCTAATGTTTGTAAATATTTTTTTATTTTTTGTAACTTAGTTCTTTTTTATTTTTTGTACTTTAGTTAGTTTATTTAATTGTATTTATTTGTAGGTATTGTATTTAATTAATTTATTGATAGTGTAGTGTTAGGTTTAATTGTAGATAATTGTAGGTATTGTATTTAATTTATTTATTGATAGTGTAGTGTTAGGTTTAATTGTAACTTAGGTTAGGATTTTTTTTACAGGTAATTTTGTAATTATTTTAACTAGGTAACTATTAAATAGTTATTAACTATTTAATAGCTATTGTACCTGGTTAATATAATTACAAAGTTGCCTGTAAAATAAATATTAATTCTAAAATAGCTACAATATAATTATAATTTATATTGTAGCTATATTAGGGTTTATTTTACAGGTAAGTATTTAGCTTTAAATCTTTTAACTTAGGGGGTGTTAGGGTTAGGGTTAGACTTAGCTTTAGGGGTTAATACATTTATTAGAGTAGCGGTGAGATCTGGTCGGCAGATTAGGGGTTAATAATTGTAGGTAGGTGGAGCCGACATTGGGGGCGGCAGATTAGGGGTTAATAAATATAATATAGGGGTCGGTGGTGTTAGGGGCAGCAGATTAGGGTACATAGGGATAATGTAGGTTGCGTCGGTGTATGGAGCGGCAGATTAGGGGTTAATAATAATATGCAGGTGTCAGCGATAGCGGGGGCGGCAGATTAGGGGTTAATAAATATAACATAGTGGTCGGCGATGTTAGGGGCAGCAGATTAGGGGTACATAGGGATAACGTAGCTGGCGGCGGTGTACGGAGCGGCAGATTAGGGGTTAAAAAATTTTAATAGAGTGGCGGCGATGTGGGGGGACCTCGGTTTAGGGGTGTATAGGTAGTTTATGAGTGTTAGTGTACTTTAGAGCACAGTAGTTAAGAGCTTTATAAACCAGCGTTAGCCCAGAAAGCTCTTAACTACTGACTTTTTTCTGCGGCTGGAGTTTTGTCGTTAAATTTCTAACGCTCACTTCAGCCACGACTCTAAATACCGACGTTAGAAAGATCCCATTGAAAAGATAGGATACGCAAATGGCGTAGGGGGATCTGCGGTATGGAAAAGTCGCGGCTGCAAAGTGAGCGTTAGACCCTTTCCTGACTGACTCCAAATACCAGAGGGCGGTAAAAACCAGCGTTAGGACCCTCTAACGCTGGTTTTGACGGCTACCGCCCAACTCTAAATCTAGGCCTTAGTTTCTATAGAAACCAGATTATCCTTACTAATAAAAGTAAAATGTTAGTACATCCATATTTGTCATAAGTTATAAAACCATAAACAAATGAGATCCTAAAAATACGAGAAAATATACATCACACAAATCAAATCTGCTACAGACATCCACACCCCCTCCCTTCACTCACCCACATTGAAACCGAAAACAGGATTAAGTGAAAATAATATAGTACTATCAAAGTACATCTTGCACAAATCTCAACAGTATAACCTTCTAACCGGTATGCAGTTGTTCCTTCTATAACGAATCTGTATACTCTCTCTGCTTCACTAACCCCTACCCTAACTCATCTCTTTAACCAATCTCTCATTGCTGGCACATTTCCTGACACATTCAAGCATGCGTCAATCATACCAATCCTAAAAAAGCCCTCGCTTGACCCCTCCACGCCTTCTAACTATTGACCGGTCTCCTTACTTCCCTTTGCTTCAAAATTATTGGAACGAATAGTCTATAATCGGCTAACTCAATTTCTCACAACTAACTCCTTACTTGATCCACTACAATCTGGTTTCCGCCCTAAACACTCAACAGAAACCGCTCTTGCTAAAGTAACAAATGACCTGTTATCAGATAAAGCAAAAGGCCATTACTCCTTACTAATTCTTCTTGACCTGTCCGCAGCTTTTGACACAGTTGACCATCCTCTCCTCCTAAAAATACTACATTCATTTGGCATCCGAGACACAGCCCTCTCCTGGTTTGCACCATATCTTTCAAACCGCTCGTTTTCAGTTTCCTTTAACAACATATCTTGTGATCCTATGCCTCTCTCAGTTGGAGTACCACAAGGCTCTGTCTTGGGTCCCTTGCTTTTCTCTCTTTATACATCCTGCCTTGGAAAACTTATAGCCTCCTTTGGATTCCAGTACCACCTATATGCTGATGATACCCAAATCTATCTTTCCTCTCCCTCTTTACTCAACCAGATTTCTGACCGCCTCTCTGCAATTTTCTCTTGGATGTCTTCACACTACCTCCAACTCAATCTGTCCAAAACTGAGCTGCTTCTTATCCCCCCCTCTTCGAGACATCCGACACCTGACATTTCTCTGATGGTTGGAGACTCTATTCTCAACACCTCACTCCAGGTCCGCTGCCTTCGGGTCACACTAGACTCAGAACTCACATTCAACTCACATATACAAACGCTTACCAAATCCTGCCGTTCACACCTACGCAACATTTCCAGAATTCGTCCCTTCCTTACTCAAAAAACTACAAAAATACTTATTCATTCCCTCATCCTGTCACGCATTGATTATTGCAATCTACTCTTAAATGGCCTTCCAAAACACTGCCTCTCCTCCCTCCAATCTATTATGAATGCTTCTACTAGACTCATCCACCTAAGTCGACAATCTACATCAGCTGCTCCACTCTGCCAGTCTCTACACTGGCTCCCCATACACTCCAGAATAAAATTTAAAGTATTAGCCTTAACCTACAAAGCACTCAACAGTCTAACTCCCAACTATATTTCCTTTCTCATCATGAAATATTCCCCATCCCGTCCTCTTCGATCAATCTCTGACCTACGTCTCTACACTCCTGTTATCTCTACATCCCACTCCATGAACTGCCTGACTCACTGTTGCAAATACAACCGATGTAACAAGCTACCCCAACCTTATGTCTCTGCACCCTAAACCTACAGACTGTGAGCTCTCCGGAGCAGGGCCCTCTTCCTCCTGTGCTAGATTTGTTTAGTCTTGTTATGTTTTGTATTTTATCACAAATCTTTATCATTGTATACCCATATCATTGTACCCAGCGCTACGGAATTTGGCGGGGCGCTATACAAATAAATGATAATAAAAATAATAATACCTGTGAGCTCCCAACACATCTCCTCCTATTCTGATTTACAAGACAGCTGTTGTAAAACAGACCAGCACTGTGGGACCTCCTACACGTGTGTCAGAAAACAAATTGACCACTGGTGGTTTACCAGATGCCCGTGTCAAATGACAAACACGCTCTCATGTGAAGCCGTAATTTAATACCCTGAATGGGTATTAGGCTTATTAAAGAGATAGAGGTATTGAGTTCTGCCAAAGGATAGATATATAAAATTAATCGCGGTAGTGAAAAAGAGGGGGAATAGGCAAATGATTGCATTCTCAGATGATGTGACTCTTAGCCCTACTCAGTTGTCCTAATACCTGTATCGATATTTATGTAATATAATTGCAATACTCGTTAGGCAACAAGATGTGAAAATAATAATAACCAATACTCTCCCAATTGGGGACCAAGGTAATATCTACTATACTAACTACTGTAATAAAATTATAACACAATATGTCTAAGCAATATACTCAAATACATCAGAACTTTAAATAAATAGGTGCATAAGTATGACATCACGAATCATAAATCCTAGTGTATTTAATCTTAGCACACATTTGCAGAGGCATAGTAGCCTTTATCACTATACACCTATATCCATAAAAATACAATATAAAAGGAAAAAATTGGAATCTAGCCGGGATCAAAAATAGATCCCATTGCTATATAAATATGGAATATTAGTAATACCCTATTATGATAGATGGAAAAATACTTATACTGCTAATATGAGGAATGTAATATACCCATATATAGTCAAAATAAAATTAGTGATCAAGTATGATTGAGTGATCTACAATAGTATTGAGCATATAAATGTGTGTGTATATATGTGCTGTGATAGAAATTCCTGGCTCGTGTGCCTGTAAATCACACATATATATATATATATATATATATATATATATATATATATATATACTAAAAATATAAGGATTGTTAAATACCTGTGAATAGTCAAAATATAATTAGTGATCAAGTATAGATGAGTGATCTACAATTATCTCAAACATATATTTGTGTGTGTGTGTGTGTGTGTATATACAGTATGTATGTGCTGTCATAGAGAAGCCTAGCTCGTGTACATCTAGACAACCAAATGAATTGGTGAACAAGTATGTATAAATCATCTACAATTTGTGTTGAGAATATGCAGCCATTGAAATTCTTGGCTCATGTGCACGTACAAACATAATTAACCACATTGATATACCGTGATCAAATATCACTTCTCTAATCGATGTTTCTTAAAGTGATTAAATGTCATAATGACGTGAAAGTTAATAATTTGTAAAAATAAACTACTCAATTTATTACACCACAAAACAGTGATATGAGAAATTAGAAACTAAAAGTGAGTATGGTGTATAATACTCAAATGGATATAGATGTCAATGTATGACCCACATGATAATGTAGTGTCTCGTAGAAAACTAGCAATACTATAATCAATACACTAAATATCAGACGATAAAAAACATATAAATGTGATAGTATCCTAAGTGAAGGCAGCCATATCCAAATTCTCATTAAGTCCCTCTGGTTGAAGTGTTCTTAACTTAGTGATTCAAAAGGATTCTCTATGTCTAAGGGTAATAAAAGGGTTAGGTTGGGATCTACTTATTTGTTCTATAGGAATAATTTTCATCATATTTTGATTTTTATTCCCTTTATGTACATGAGCACAATGTCGGGACATGCTATGAAATGTAATCTTTTTCTTGATATTATACGTGTGTTCACTCCATCTCCTTTTTACCTTTCTACAATTGCAGCCAACATATTGGACCCCACATTGACAGTACAGTAGATATACAACAAAAGTGGATTTTCATGTCATATAGCTCTTAATTAAAAATTGCTCATTTGTTGTACGCAATTTAAATGATGATACCCCATGTGCTATATGCTTACACATACCACATCATTTTTTAAAACATTTGCACATTTCATTTTTTGTAATAGTGTTGGATTTTCAATCCCTTACTACCTTACTAGGAGCCAGTGTGGTTTTTAAAGTTGGTGCCCTTCTATATACCACTTTGGCTTGGGACCAACTATGTCACGATGTATGGAGTCACTTGTTAGAACTGACCAGTGTTTACATAGGATCTTATGTATTTCCAGATTATTCAAATTATATTCAGTAATAAACAGCGGGGGATTTGATTCCTTGAATGTATCTTGTTTTACTTTATCTTTATCTTTGATAAAATATCTGTCTCTATCCTCTTCACTTTTTTGAGATTCCTTTCAATCAGAGTCACAGGGTATCCCTTTTCCAAGAACCTATTGCCAATCACCTTTGCCTGCTCATCGTAGTCCTGGATGGTGGAATAGTTTCTCCTGATTCTCCTAAATTGACCGTATGGAACATTGTTTTTCCAACAACTATAATGATTACTCTCATAGTGTAGAAAGCTGTTGCAATCAACACTTTTGAAATAGGTTTTAGATGAAACTGTTCCACCAACCGACCACCCTAACGAGAGGTCCAAATATTTGATGGAATCTTTCTGAATATTATGGGAGAAGGAGATACCAAAATTATTACAGTTGAGATGCTCAATGGACCCCACTGCCTGTTCATGGGAGCCCCTAAAAATGAACAAAACATCATCAATGGAGCGGCCATAGAACACCAGGTTCACTGCAAAAGGGGAATCATAACAACTGCATACCGGTTAGAAGGTTATACTGTTGAGATTTGTGTAAGATGTACTTTGATAGTACTATATTATTTTCACTTAATCCTGTTTTCGGTTTCAATGTGGGTGAGCGAAGGGAGGGGGTGTGGATGTCTGTAGCAGACTTGATTTGTGTGATGTATATTTTCTCGTATTTTTAGGATCTCATTTGTTTATGGTTTTATAATTCTGCTTTTGCAGGGTTATATTATGATGTCTTATGCTTATACAGGTATTATAAACCCTGTTAAACTTTGTATCTAACATATGACAAATATGGATGTACTGACATTTTACTTTTATTAGTAAGAATAATCTGTTTGTATACCAGGGTTTCTATAGCAACTAAGCTAATTAGTATTGAACACACATGATTCTAATTAATATCCCTCCAACCAGATTCCACTATGTTCTTTATATAGCAAGTGTATGGTCATTATTTGTATTCAATAGCCTGAGGAAACAGTTCTATAGAGGCTGAGAAACGCGTTACTTATAATAAAGTTTTTTTTTTATCTATACACTTGCTGCTGTTTTTTATCTGGGGTTATTCTCTACCCCTGGTCCTTTTGGGAGTTATTTTTGGACTTGCTGAACCCTTGGAACCATTCAGCTGGGCGGCTGAGAAGCTCCAGCCTGCGTTTATTGCACCTGGGGGTGCTTTGGAACATGTAAGTGTGCCTATTTCCCTAATATACACACCCTTGTACCATACTGTGCTCGTCTATGTCGGCTCTGTTTCCCTTTATATAGGAATATCTTGGACTCTACAAGCGAGGATTCCTCTCTGAACTTATGGCTGCTTCTTTCCAGTTTGCTGGGCAACTGTGAGGTTCCAGTCTGTTTTATTTGCACCCTAAGGTGCTGTTTGTTTGTGAGTATCTCTTTACTTACTTGAATCCACTCTGTGTACATGGTATTATGCCTTTGGGCGCCTCTGTGTTCTTTTCTTCTGGTTAAAAAAGTTGCCTAATATTGACAAATATTAGCCACAGTTAAATTGAGTTTATTTAATAAACGCAACCGGTCTTTCTCCCAAGTCTGTTGTGTGTTTTATTGGTTAAAGCTATTACAATAGAGTACATAGGGACATAATAGGAGGTATATCCCTTATGACAGTGAAGGGCCCTCTAGTGGGCCTGTAGCAAAATTAAGGGATATCTGACTTGAAGTCTGGAGTGTTAGGTGTGTGTTACAATGTTGCAAGTTTGGGGGTGGGTGTTTCTTCTCTTACCTTTATAGGGTCCTGTAGAAGTGAAGACGGCCTCTTCCTGTGTCTAGACTTCAAGGAGAAGAGTTTCCTGCCCACCCATCCCTTAGATGTTGATTGTGGCAGCAACAATGCGGTATGGCAAGGGAAAGTGGTCTCCCAGTGGCAATAGGTTTAGTTGAGCTAGCCGTTGTAAGTCCGGGCCTTGATATAGCCTTCCACCCTGTATAAGAGGGTTTTTTACGATTCTCTAGTAGGGGTCGCCTTACCGGGCTCGTGGGATATGCCCTAGCTGGCGGTGAGACAAGTTCTTGGGGGCGGGCAATTAGAGAGAAGAGTGACGGCTTAGAAAACAGAGAGGGGTGTCGCCGAAGATCTCTGAACATTACAGCTCTCTCTTTTGCCATTTGGGCATAAGCAACCAGGTGCCACGCTGCAAGCACCGTAGGGGGCCTTGTACGTCTGTCTGTAGGGGTTAAGCTAGGGATTAGATGCCGCCACCGGTTATAATGGAACTTGCTACAAGTTCAGTTATTTATATATATTGGTTAAAAAAGTTGCCTAATGCTGACAAATATTAGCCACAGTTAAATTTGGTTTATTTAATAAACGCAAACGTGACCGGTCTTTCTCCCTAGCCTGTTGTTGTGTGTTTTATTGGTTAAGGTTATCACAATAGAGTACGTAGGTACATAATAGGAGGTATATCCCTTAAGTAATGATTATTGAAAGCTATAAATACATCACAGGAAATCATAGGATTAATTCTACCATCATCTTGAGTTTTCATGTATTATCTACTGTTTTGATGTACCTGGAAGTCCCATGGTAAAATTTCCTGAGATGATGTATTTATAACTTGCAATAATCATTACAATAGCTTATACTTTGCCCTAACAGGACATATGTTAATGTCATGAATCAGTTTAATTAACCTTTAAATTAGCATAAACCACTGTGAATGAACATTAAGAACAAGAAAGTATATAAAAGGCTTAATTTTCAGAATTATTGTGTCTATTGGTTGTTTGTTACATTAAAGTTGATTTAAAAAAAAGCAAACAAAAAAAAACCTTTGAGTGGAGGTCACATGCTTCCTGTCTAGAGTGGAGCTCCAGTCCACAGCCAGACACCTTTGAAATTCACTGGTACTTTAGGAAAGTTTTTCTCTGAAATTCCCAATGAAGAGATTAAACAATTTTACAATTTACTAGAATCATGAATGTTTTATTTTTATTTTACTGTCCCCTTTAAGGGCTAGATTACTAGTGGTGCACACCCAAGCGATAAGGGGTTTATCGCGAGGTTTGCGCTCATCATGGCTTACCTTCGTATTACAAGTTGAAAGTAAGCGCAATCACAATTTATGCTAGAATCTCATTACCGCCATCTCAGAGCTCTGGTTAACTGTTTCGCAAAAGAAAAAAAAATATCACAAAACACATCAAAAGTACGTTACAAAGCACAGATACACTCATAATAAGACCATCTTATAAAAATTATTCAAAATAAAAGTATTGTTGTACTGTGCAACTAAAACCTCAGTTTTATTATAACGGTGTAAGTGAAATAATTCACAAACAACTGTTTTTTTCCTTCTAATAATAGCTACATTTTTGGTGTTGTGCCTCATAAATAACGTTTTCATCTATTAAATCTCTCAGTGTGCAGTACATAAAGGTTTGTCATACTTATTAATTTCTAACGTGTCCCCATTCCAGGCAAGATTACAAGTGATGCGCAACAGACTTTGGCCTAGTGTAACGGTGATTTTCGCAATACATTTTTCTTCTCCCCTGATAAAGTCAGGAGAAATCACAATTGCGCTAGTGCAATAGTCCTTTCTGCATTAATCCATACAGCGATATAAGAGCTCTGGTAAAGCGTTTTTTCTGAAACTAAAAAGTTGCACTGAACACAACAAAAAAATACATTACAAAATACACGTTCATCCATAAACTACACTATTAACCCCTAAACCGCCATCTCCCCACATAGCAAAAGCTAAATAAAAGTATTAACCCCTAAATAGCCACCCCCCAATATCGCAAACTATCTAAATAAATTATTAACCCCTAAACTGCCATCCCCCCACAACACACAGTAATAAACTTATAACTAAACCCCCTAACCTGTCACCTCCTAATTTACCCCCAATAAAAAATACCCATAAATTAAAACTATCTAAACTTAACTTACAATAAATAAAAATGTATCTGTAAAATAAAATTGAAAATAAAATTTTAACCTTAGCTTGCCCTAAAAAAACAAGCATTACCAAAAATAAAAAAGCTAACATTTAACAGAAGAAAAAAAAAAACTACCATAACAAACGAAATAACTAAAAATAATAAAAAATAATCCTATTCTAATGCCTCCCCCCAAAAAAACAGCTCAAAATAAAAAAAAACTATTCTACAAATAAACTACCAATAGCCCTTAAAAGGGGCCTTTTGAATAAAATAAAATAAAACAAATACTCCCTAACATTACAACCCCCTACCCCCCATAATAAAAAATCCTAACTAAAAAAAAATGAAAATACCAATTTTCCCTGAAAAGGGCATTTGGATAGGCATTGCCCTTAACCCCTTAATGACAACAGCACTTTTCCATTTTCTGTCCGTTTGTGACAAAGGCTATTTTTACATTTTTGCGGTGTTTGTGTTTAGCTGTAATTTTCCTCTTACTCATTTACTGTACTCACACATATTATATATCGTTTTTCTCGCCATTAAATGGACTTTCTAAAGATACCATTATTTTCATCATATCTTATAATTTACTATAAAAAAAATTATAAAATATGAGGAAAAAATGAAAAAAAAAACTTTTAGCCCCAAAATCTGTTACACACCTGCAACCACCAAAAAACACCCATGCTAAATAGTTTCTAAATTTTGTCCTGAGTTTAGAAATACCCAATCTTTACATGTTCTTTGTTTTTTGTGCAAGTTATAGGGCAATAAATACAAATAGCACTTTGCTATTTCCAAACAACTTTTTTTCAAAATTAGCGCTAGTTACATTGGAACACTATCTGTCAGGAATCCCTGAATAGCCATTGACATGTATATATTTTTTTTTAGAAGACATCCCAAAGTATTAATCTAGGCCCATTTTGGTATATTTCATGCCACCATTTCACCGCCAAATGCGATCAAATAAAAAAATCATTCACTTTTTCATAAATTTTTTCACAAACTTTAGGTTTCTCACTGAAATTATTTACAAACAGCTTGTGCAATTATGGCATAAATGGTTGTAAAAACTTCTCTGGGATCCCCTTTGTTCAGAAATAGCAGACATATATGGCTTTGGCGTTGCTTTTTGGTAATTAGAAGGCTGCGCACCACACGTGTATTATGTCCAGCAGTGCAGGGGTTAATCAGGGAGCTTGTAGGGAATGTGTAGGGGGTAATTTTAGCTTTAGTGTAGTGTAGTAGACAACCCAAAGTATTGATCTAGGCCCATTTTGGTATATTTCATGCCACCATTTTGCCGCCAAATGCGATCAAATAAAAATAATTGTTTCCTTTTTCACAAACTTTAGGTTTCTCACTGAAATTATTTACAAACAGCTTGTGCAATTATGGCACAAATGGTTGTAAATGCTTCTCTGGGATCTCCTTTGTTCAGAAATAGCAGACATATGTGGCTTTGGTGTTGCTTTTGATAATTAGAAGGCCGCTAAATGCTGCTGTGCATCACACATGTATTATGGCTAGCAGTGAAGGGGTTAATTAGGTAGCTTGTATGGAGTTTGCAGGGTTAATTTTAGCTTTAGTGTAGAGATCAGCCTCCCACCTGAAACATCAGACCCCCTGATCCCTCCCAAACAGCTCTCTTCCCTCCCCCACCCCACAATTGTTCCCGCCATCTTAAGTACTGGCAGAAAGTCTGCCAGTACTAATATGAAAGGTATATTTGTTTTTTTGTGTGTTTTTTTAATTACATATTTACATATGCTGATTTGTAAAATCCCCCCTTAGCCCCCAATATCATGGATCCTCCATCAAACAGTTCTCTAACCCTCCCCCTCTAGCCTAATGGGCGCCATCTTGGGTACTGGCAGACTGTCTGCCAGTACCCAGTTAAGTAAAAAAAAAGATTCTTTAATTTGAAGCTACTTTCTGTAGTGTAGCTACCCCCCACACACCCCACCCCCCTCCCAGAACCCTTCGATTACTTTATAAGTATAATTTCTCCCCCCTTTTCTCCCAATGTATTATTTTACTTTTCTGTAGGGTAGCGGTTCCCACCCGCTCCCATCCCGTGCACGCGCCCACCTGCCACCCCCGTGCACGTGCGCGCGTCCGTGCGTGCCCCCGGGTACTCCCGCCTCTGATCCCGCCCCCCCCTCCACATGATCACGGGCCCATTGCAGGCCGCCCACCCGCCTCCCTGTTTCGCTCCCACCCACCAACGATGCTCCGGTGCAGAGAGGGCCACAGAGTGGCTCTCTCTGCATCGGAGGCTTGTAAAGGGGTATTGCAGGATGCCTCCATATCGAGGCATCACTGCAATACCCTCAGAGCTGCTGAAAGCGATCGCAATCGCTTCCAGCACTCTGTTAGACAACTGACGTACCAGGTACGTCTATTGTCATTAACTGCTTGTTAATGCATGACGTACCTGGTACGTCAGTGGTCATTAAGGGGTTAAAAGAGTATTCAAGTCTTATTCTGCCCCTAAAAAAAAAAAAAAAAAAAAACAACAACCTTTAACCCCAAAAATGGTACTCATCAATGATGATGGGCAGCACTCCATCTTCATCCATCGCAGGTCCAACTTCTTCCCGGCTGCGGTCCATCTTCTTTCTTCATCCCGATGGCAGCGGCGAGGTCATCAGCGATGGCGATGTTGGTCCTCATCTTCAGCCCAGCAACACAGAGCTCCCTCTTCATGCAGTCGCCAGCCACACACTGAAGATTGAATGCAAGGTACCCCTTTTATATAGGGGTACACTTGCATTCCTATTGGCTGATTTGATTCTTCAAATTCAAATCAACTTATAGGATGAAAGCTTTTTTTTCTCCATTGATTTCTATGTGAGAACAAATGCACACACACACCAAAACTCTGCTAGCGATGTTTGCTATTCTCTGGCTACCGCTAGCAGAAAAAAAAATTAAACTTGTAATATGATCCTGAGAATCGTAAAAATCATATCGCAAGCGGTGTTTTCGCTAATCGTAAATTTAGATCTGGCCACCCATGTTCTATGTATGTCTATCATCTGGAAAGCCAGTGTCTCATTCTTGTTTAGGTCCACCAGTTGGCCTAAATAAGATATGAGCAAAGCCAAATAGAGATGATCCACTTTTAGACCACATACATAAACCAGTTTTGAGGTTTTAACAAAATATTCACGTAGCAAAAGAGGCACATATGGTATCTTTCCATAGTTCAATCCCTGTTCATTTAGCTTAACACTGCAGTGGAGTAAGGCAATGGGAGAGGTTTCATCGGATCAAACCATTAACAGATTGCTGGAATTCATCCCAAACACAATGGACCCTGGAGGTTGAATATGCCCTTCTATAGCTCTCCACTCCCCTCAATCACACCAGTAAAAATGTGCAGAAGTCAACAAGAGAATATTGCTGAGGCTTCTTGGAGATGATGATGAGTTTACTTGCTGTTTTTTATGTAGGACAGATTAGAAACATATGTCTACAAAGTCCAACGCTTTAACACTGACCATTACTGGAGGGTGTGAAAAGCTTCTCAGACCTATTCTTCCCTACTCATTCTTGGAAGAACCATTCCCAACCTCCTGGAATAAAAACTGAAGAAGCAGAACAAAGGAAGAATAATTAAGAAAAAACAAAGGATGCAAATTTGGTTAAAGAGCATGGGGCTATTAGGGAGTTAGTTTGTCTTTGCTCAGAGTGGTTGTTTAACAAGCATTATATTGAGTACACAATTTATTTAGATAAATGCAAATACACTAGAGCCATGAATGCCATTAGTAATATTGGCTTCTTTTGCATAATGAAACCAGAGCTACACAAAGGGACACAGTGTAAAGTTACAAGTCAAACAGTGGAGAGTTTTTACACACAATTCTTTACTCACCATAACTTATATTATGATTAAAGAAAATGTGAAATATATGTAAATATGTAAACTCACCTCTTGTTCTAGTTATGGTGGGACCCAATGTGCAGAGGTAGTGGAGAGTTTTTTTTTTTGCAGGTAGCAAGACTCAGCAGGTTGGGATCAAACCAGAAATCTGTCCAATCAGCAGGTAGGGACAATGCAATATAACAATCCAGATATCCAAATCCGTGGTGAATGTTAGTAATCAGTCCAATCAGAAAAAACAGCAGGTAAGGAGAAGGCAATATAGAAGTCCAGATAGCCAAGCCAGGGGTCAATACCAGTAATGAGTCCAATCAGCAAATGTAGCAGGTAAGGACAAGGCAATAGTGCAGTCCAGATAGCCTAGCCAGGGTCAATACCAGTAATCAGTCCAATCAGCAAACACAACAGGTAAGGACAAGGCAATAATTCCAGATAGTCAACACAGGGGTCAATACCAGTAATGAGTCCAATCAGCAAACATAGCAGTTAAGGACAAGGCAATAGAGAATTCCAGATAGCCAAGCCAGGGGTCAATACCAGTAATCAATCCAAATCAGCAAACATAGCAGGTAAGGACAAGGCAATAGAGCAGTCCAGATGGCAAAGCCAGGGTCAATACCGGTAATCAGTACAAACAGCAAACATAGCAGGTAAGGACAAGGCAATAGAGAAGTCCAGATGGCAAAGCCAGGGTCAATACCAGTAATCAGTGCAAACAGCAAACATAGCAGGTAAGGACAAGGCAAAAGAGACGTCCAGATGGAAAAGCCAGGGTCAATACCAGTAATCAGTACAAACAGCAAACATAGCAGTTAAGGACAAGGCAATAGAGAAGTCCACATAGACAAGCTAGGGGTTAATATCAGTAATCAGTCCAATCAGCAAACATAGCAGGTAAGGCGATAGAGAAGTCCAGATAGCCAAGTGTCAGGTTCCAGTGTATATGCACTCAGGACACAGACCCTAGGGCAGTGGTAGGGAATTGGAGACACCGGCCCCTGACCCGGGGAAGTGTATCCTGGACGTGGATAGATGATATTCTGTGGTTCATAGTTGCAAGAAGTTATTGTAGAAATCATAGAGCAAAGTATATGAATATAATATATTGTGACTTCAATGGAAACATAAATTGATACTGTGACTAATGGTTAATAGGAGTAGCTGTAGCATTCATGAGATAAATATAGCAATGTAAGATGTTCAGGCTTCAGAGTAAACTGGTAAAGGTTTGTGACTCATGGATGCAAAGACTTACTGCAGATTCACAGTATTTAGAGCTGTAAGCAGAGTTGCACAGGTGATAGACAAATTGCAAGTTTAAGGCATTAACGCTGCCCCCTGCAGATTCACGGCCAATCGGCCGCCAGCAGGGGGTGTCAATCAAACCAATCGTACTCGATCAGGTTGAATTGTGTCGATCTCTGTCAGCCTGCTCAGAGCAGACGGACAAGTTATGGAGCAGCGGTCTTTAGACTGATGCTTCACAACTGATGTTTCTGGCGAGGCTGTAGGCTTGCCAGAAACACGGGCCCTCAAGCTCCATTCGGAGCTTGATAAATGGGTCTCATAGATGCAGAGTTCTGAATAGATTAACAAGCTTGCAGGAGGATATTTCATCTATGATAACTTGCAGCAGAGAAAAGTTATAAAGTTTTGAGTATGATACTGTTGTATCAATTTGAGAGATTGTAACCAATGCATTGTTGTAATTTAGAAATAATTCAGAGATTGTTAAGTAGCAGAGTCCAGGAAACAAAAGGAATTATATAAATACTTGCGATTAGATGATTTTAAGCATAGCTTGAAGGAAAGGCTGTAGTCACAGACCTCTGTTGTTTCTGGAACAAAACTTCAATACTAATGCAATGCAAATTGGGCCTGAGAAGATTTAAAAGGAGGCCGAGGGAATCAGGTGCATGAATGATTAGTTAATTTGGCAAGTAAGTTGAATACAGATACTGCCCATACAGTAAGAATGTCAGTAGCAGGGAAGGCAGTCTTAAAGGGACAGTGATATCAGGCAGGCATATGTTACAGAGCCCCCTCGTTAAAGTTGACCTCCGGGCGCCCAATGCAATCCAAATGGAGAGAGAACAACAATGACATGGAAAGCCAGTAATAGCTGCATGGAGGTAATGAGTCCAATCCAAAATCAAGAAAGGAGGGTTGGAGATCTCTTGAAAAAGCAAAATGGCAATGCGAAGGCCATGGATTCCGAGTATCAAAAGATCTTTAAAATGATGAGAGCAAAACTTGAAGTCATCTTTCTTGTAGTCATGAAAATGCTTGAACATAAGATACAATGAGCTTCCAACCCCGGAATCCTCAGGGTTGATAGGCGAATGTACTTCAGGACAGATGACCATGTAGCTCTGCTTCTTAGCAAAGGAATCAAGCTAAAAAAGGATCAAATAAATAAGGATATTTGAGTTATTTCAGGAGTTATTCAGAGTTATTCAGGGTTATTCAGTAGTAAAGAATACTTATATTTTACTTATTGTTAAAGTGTTGCATAGTTTAAAATGTCTTAGATACAGTGCAATGGGTGTTTTGCACTTTTTAATCGTGCTACTTTTTAGAGATTTAGGGGCTGTCCTGTTTGTAAGCAGTTTTCCCTGTTAAGGGAGGAAATAGCTAAACTTCAAGCTAAGGTAAGTAACATACCTGTTACCTCTACAAAGCTACCTCAGAAAGAAGCCCCTCTACCCCAGAGATCAGCAAGGAGAGGCAGATGGATCACTGTAGGCTCTGGAAGAATTAGAACAGTAGACCAGAAGCATTGCCCACAACCTCTGCCATTGCAAAACTCCTATGCTGCTCTTGCTGAACACACTTGTGATGAGGAGTTTGCTGTTTCTGAGCCCTCTGAAGCTGTAACAGGTAATTTAAATCTATTGGCACCTGATTCTCCAGGTAACATAACACAGGAAAGAACTGCAGATGTGTATTTGAGGAAAAGACTGTTAGTGGGTGACTCTATTTTGAGGAATGTGTATTTAGGTGAAAGTAAAGGAGAAGCAAGGGAGGTTAGATGTCTTCCAGGAGCTACTGCTCACAGGGATAAGAATCGTATTTTGAGAATTGTTAAGGCAGCAGGAAAGGGAAGTGAGTTAGATGTGATTGTTCATTTAGGAACAAATGATCTGGCTAGTAATCATGTTGCTGCTGTTCAGAAAGAGTTTTGTGACCTAGGTAATCATTTAGAGACTGTGGCATCAACTCTATAATTTTCTGCTATTTTACCTGTGTATGGCCAGGAAGCAGGAAAGATGGAGCGGATAACAACATTTAATTCTTGGTTAGATAAGTGGTGCAGGGAACGAGGATTTGGTTTTATTGGCCATTATAGCTCTGTTTGGAAAGATACTAGGTTATTTAGGAGAGATGGCTTGCATTTGGATGTTAAAGGAACAGAGTATCTGGGAGAGGAGTTCAAATGCTTTATTAGAAATCATTTAAACTAATAAAGGGGGGTAGCATTAATATATCCACCTGCCCCCCACAGCATGCCAAAACTGTTAGTCCAAGTAACAATTCTAGAAATTCTAGTAGAAAAATTCTTCGTGCCATGAGCACAAATGCTCGCAGCTTAGGAAATAAATTACCTGAACTCATTTCAATAATGACTAGGGACAACTTGGATTTAGTAGCTATAACAGAAACATGGTACAATGATTTGCATGACTGGGACATAGTCATACCTGGATACAGGTTATTTAAAAAGAACAGAATAGGAAAGTTAGATAAGTTGCTCTGTATGTAAATGAAAATATAAAGGTTACTGAAATTGTAGGAACAAATGATGAGGTGGAACGTATTTGGATGACTTTGTAAATTGGAGATAAAAATGTGTTTAAATAGGGGTTGTATATAGGCCTCCATTGCAGGATGAAAAACTGGACAATCTGTTATTAGAAGTAATAACCAAAATGACCATGAAGGTTAAGGTTATAGTACTGGGGGACTTTAATTTGACAGATATAGACTGGAAGATTCCTTCTGCCAGATCGGCTAGAAGCAGGTATATTCTTGAATCTCTGCTAGGGGAATCACTTGAACAATTAGTCAAGGAACCAACTCGTAAGGAAGCTATATTAGATCTAATAGTTACAAACAGTGATACGGTTTCAGATGTGTCTGTAGGTGAGAACTTAGGATCCAGTGATCATCAATCTGTTTGGTTTAGTATTCATGTGCAGGAACTGTCCACCCAGACTAAAACAAAAGTTTAGGAAGGCAGATTTTTCATTAATGGGAGAATACCTAAAAAATTATTTAAAAGGGAAAACTCTTATTACAGGGGTTCAAAAACAGTGGGAATTTGTGAAAGGTGCCATTTTAGATGCAACTGCACACTGTATTAGACATGTCTTTAAAAGTAAAAGAAAGCAGAAACCAATTTGGTTTTCCAAAGAAGTAGCACATGCTGTAAAGACAAAAAAGATAGCTTTTAAAAATTACAGACACACACAAGCAGATGATGATATGAAAATATGGAGACTCCAACAAAAAAAGACTAAGCAGTTAATTAGGAAGGTTAAAGCTCATGCAGAAGAGAAGATAGCACAGTCAGTAAAACACGGGGACAAAACATTCTTTAGATATATCAGTGAAATAAGAAAAAATAAGGTAGAAATAGTAAAATTGAAATCAGTTGATGGTAGAATAATAGAAGGAGATAAGCAGATTGCAGACTGTCTCAATGATTTGTTATGATCCTACCATGTGTTTAACACAAATATCTTTTTCTATTGTGTGTATGCATTGAATAAGATCGCTCCATGGTAGTTTCATTTAACAAGACAGAGCAGTATCGGCATTAGCCAGACATTTTCTTGAAGTTCATGAGGGAAGAGTTGACACCTTCAGGTGGCAGGCTATCGAGCAAATTATCACACCACGTCGTGGTGGTGATAAGTCACAAATACTCCAAAGACAAGAAATATATTGGATACACAAGCTCGGTAGCCTGCTACCTGGGGGTTTCAACTCAGAGTTCGATATAATCAATTACTGGCATAGATGAACTTATGATCGTTTAATATATATATTTCATACCAATATACATTTCACACCTATGTCCCCTCATATAGTCTGATTTTATTTAATATGTAATAGATGTATTGGGACCTTAACACATTTTGGCTCCCATATATCTTTTTTTACTATGCGCTTATAATCTCTTTTTATGTATACACTGAAAATAATCGATATACTGTTAACATGTAAATATATATAGTCATTGCTTTCATGGTAGTTTCATTTAACATGTGGCTCCTTTGTTATGATCCTACTATGTGTTTAACAAAAATAATTTTAATTTTTTTTTTAACGTGATTATAATCTCTTTAATTGTATGCACTGAACAAGATTGTTATACTGTTAACATGTAATCATATATAGTTATTGCCTTCATGGTAGTTTCATTTAACATGTGGCTCCTGTGTTATGATCCTACCATATTTTTAACAAAAATTGAATTTTTGAATAAGTTTTGAATAATACCATTATACTGTTAACATGTAATCATATATAGTCATTGCCTTCATGGTAGTTTCATTTAACATGTGGCTCCTTTGTTATGATCCTACCATGTGTTTAACACAAATATCTTTTTCTATTGTGTGTATGCATTGAATAAGATCGCTATATTGTTAACATGTAATCATATATAGTTATTGCCTCCATGGTAGTTTCATTTTTGTGGCTCCTTTGATATGATCCTACTATGTGTTTAACTTAAATTGCATTTTTGTATTCACTACTATCTAGGCATCTTTTTAGCAGCCAAATTTTGAGAATATGTATATATACCCTCAGTCTGCTATGCATTACTCCTAGCCTGCCATTAATTTGCTCACTTTATATTCATATTTATATATTTATTGAATCCATTGCTCAGCTTTAATTAATAAGAATATAGCTGTTCATAGTTGTTTAATACATATTTTTTCATTCATGGTTTATCTAGATCTGTTTCAAAGTTTATACATACATAGTTTAGTCAGCCAAATAGTATTAAGGTTTAACTGTTTTTGCAACCGTACTCATTGGCTACACTATTATTCTGGCTATATGTATGCATATGTAAATTTTTCTACACCTGCTTCTGTTTCTGCTGTTTTTAACCACTCCCAAAGGGAGGTACTCCTGTGCATAAAAAGGTGCTCAGGTGTGACTAATTGTACATCTAGGATTACGGCTATCCACGCCGAAACCGGTCAGATGTGTTTTTGCCGGTTTTATGTATAAGTCTTACTGACTTGAATAAAGGCTACGTTTTATTATCCTTTTTTTCACTGGAACTTTTATTCATCATTTGGATCCTACCTTCTATGTGCTGGTTTCTTTTTTTCTTGCCTCAATGATTACTTCTGTTCTGTTTTCACAAAAGATTGTGAAGATAGAATGTCTACATTAAGGGATGCTACGAAAAATAGAAACACGCTTAACAGTAATCTTTTTACAGAGGATGAGGTTTTGTTAGCATTATCAAAAATAAATGTTAAAAAGGCATTGGGTCCTGAAAATATTCATCCATGGGTTTTAAAAGAACTTCGATCAGTGCTAACTGTCCCATTAACTGATCTGTTTAATCAGTCACTATTAACAGGAGCTGCCCCAGATTATTGGAGAATAGCAAATGTAATACCTCTTCATAAAAAGGACAGTAGAGAAGAATCTGGCAACTACAGGCCAGTTAGTTTAACTTCAGTAGTAGGGAAATTAATGGAAAGCCTCTTAAAAGAAAGAATTTGACTTACATAAAGACAAACAATTTAGAGGACCAAAATCAGCATGGTTTTATTTCAGGGAGATCATGTCAGACTAATCTAATTGACTTCTTTGATTATGTAACAAAAGTATTAGTTAGGATTTATTTTACAGGTAATTTTGTAGTTATTTTAACTAGGTAGCTATTAAATAGTTATTAACTATTTATTAGTTATTGTACCTAGTTAAAATAAATACAAAGTTGCCTGTAAAATAAATATAAATCCTAAAATAGCTACAATGTAACTATTGGTTATATTGTAGATATATTAGGGTTTATTTTATAGGTAAGTATTTAGTTTTAAATAGGATTAATTTATTTAATAATAGGAATATTATTTTGCTTCATTTAAATTATATTTAAGTTAGGGGGGTGTTAGGGTGAGGATTAGACTTTGGTTTAGGGGTTAATAACTTTATTATAGTAGCGGCGACGTTGCGGGCGGGAGATTAGGGGTTAATAATTGTAGATAGGTGGCGGCGATGTTAGGGAGGGCAGATTAGGGTTTAATAAAATTTATTATACAGGGAGTGCAGAATTATTAGGCAAGTTGTATTTTTGAGGATTAATTTTATTATTGAACAACAACCATGTTCTCAATGAACCCAAAAAACTCATTAATATCAAAGCTGAATAGTTTTGGAAGTAGTTTTTAGTTTGTTTTCAGTTATAGCTATTTTAGGGGGATATCTTTGTGTGCAGGTGACTATTACTGTGCATAATTATTAGGCAACTTAACAAAAAACAAATATATACCCATTTCAATTATTTATTTTTACCAGTGAAACCAATATAACATCTCAACATTCACAAATATACATTTCTGACATTCAAAAACAAAACAAAAACAAATCAGTGACCAATATAGCCACCTTTCTTTGCAAGGACACTCAAAAGCCTGCCATCCATGGATTCTGTCAGTGTTTTGATCTGTTCACCATCAACATTGCGTTCAACAGCAACCACAGCCTCCCAGACACTGTTCAGAGAGGTGTACTGTTTTCCCTCCTTGTAAATCTCACATTTGATGATGGACCACAGGTTCTCAATGGGGTTCAGATCAGGTGAACAAGGAGGCCATGTTATTAGATTTTCTTCTTTTATACCCTTTCTTGCCAGCCACGCTGTGGAGTACTTGGACGCGTGTGATGGAGCATTGTCCTGCATGAAAATCATGTTTTTCTTGAAGGATGCAGACTTCTTCCTGTACCACTGCTTGAAGAAGGTGTCTTCCAGAAACTAGAAGTAGGACTGGGAGTTGAGCTTGACTCCATCCTCAACCCGAAAAGGCCCCACAAGCTCATCTTTGATGATACCAGCCCAAACCAGTACTCCACCTCCACCTTGCTGGCGTCTGAGTCGGACTGGAGCTCTCTGCCCTTTACCAATCCAGCCACGGGCCCATCCATCTGGCCCATCAAGACTCACTTTCATTTCATCAGTCCATAAAACCTTAGAAAAATCAGTCTTGAGATATTTCTTGGCCCAGTCTTGACGTTTCAGCTTGTGTGTCTTGTTCAGTGGTGGTCGTCTTTCAGCCTTTCTTACCTTGGCCATGTCTCTGAGCATTGCACACCTTGTGCTTTTGGGCACTCAAGTGATGTTGCAGCTCTGAAATATGGCCAAACTGGTGGCAAGTGGCATCTTGGCAGCTGCACGCTTGACTTTTCTCAGTTCATGGGCAGTTATTTTGCGCCTTGATTTTTCCACACGCTTCTTGCGACCCTGTTGACTATTTTGAATGAAACGCTTGATTGTTCGATGATCACGCTTCAGAAGCTTTGCAATTTTAAGAGTGCTGCATCCCTCTGCAAGATATCTCACTATTTTAAATTTTCTGAGCCTGTCAAGTCCTTCTTTTGACCCATTTTGCCAAAGGAAAGGAAGTTGCCTAATAATTATGCACACCTGATATAGGGTGTTGATCTCATTAGACCACACCCCTTCTCATTACAGAGATGCACATCACCTAATATGCTTAATTGGTAGTAGGCTTTCGAGCCTATACAGCTTGGAGTAAGACAACATGCATAAAGAGGATGATGTGGTCAAAATACTAATTTGCCTAATAATTCTGCACTCCCTGTAGTGTTTGCGAGGCGGGAGTGCGGCGGTTTAGGGGTTAATACATTTATTATAGTGGCGGCGAGGTCCGGTCAGCAGATTAGGGGTTAATAAGTGTAGGTAAGGTAGCAGCAACGTTGGGGGGGGGGCAGATTAGGGTGTAATAAATATAATATAGGTGTCAGCAATGTTAGGGGCAGCAGATTAGGGGTTCATAGCTATAATGTAGGTGGCGGCGGTGTCCGTTCGGCATAATAAGGGTTAATAACATAATGCAGGTGTCAGCGATAGCGGGGGTGGCAGATTAGGGGTTAATAAGTGTAAGGTTAGGGGTGTTTAGACTCGGGGTTCATGTTAGGGTGTTAGGTGCAGACTTAGAGAGTGTTTCCCCATAGGAAACAATATAAAGTCACAAAGAAGAAGCAGCACCAACCAGTAGTTTCCAACAGATTTATTCGTGCAGTATGCACAGTGAACAGCCAGACCAACAAACAGCAACGTTTCGGACTTAGTCCTTAATCATGCATAGTTACACCTGGAGATCATGCAGCTTAAATCTACCTGTAAACCACACCCATTCCTTTAAACACCTTTGACATACTGAATGTTAGCACCATCTGGTGGTCATATAAAAAACTTTTTTTCTAACAGAATATGAAAAGTCAGGTTAAACACATATTGCTCCCAACAAATCTGAAAAACATTTTAAACACCTTTAACATGCTGAATGTTAGCACCATCTGGTGGTCATATAAAAAACTTTTTTTCTAACAGAATATGAAAAGTCAGGTTAAGCACATATTGCTCCCGACAAATCTGAAAAACATTTCAAACATATTGAACATATTAAAAACTTTTTAAGACAATCAATGAATCAAATACTCTAGAGACATAGAGACCAGTCCAGTTCTCTATTCATACCTTTTGGATGCATGGTATCTAGTCTATTGATCCAATAGGCCTCCCTAATTTTTAGTCTCTTAGCTCTATTGCCCCCCCCCCCCCGCCTAAGATGTCCCACTTGTTCTAATATCTGGAACCTCAATTGAGTCAAACTGTGACCTACGGACAAGAAATGGTTGGCCACTGGGGCATCTAACTTTTCGTTTCTAATGCTACTCTTGTGTTGGGTCATTCTTTCACGTACTGTACGGGTGGTCTCACCCACATACCCCAATCCACAAGGACATTTAATATAGTATATAGCAAAATCTGTGTTGCATGTAAAGTGCCCCCTAATCTCAAATCTTTTCCCGGTTCCAGAATGGCTGAAAAAAGACCCCTTAATCATGTTATTACCGTGTGAACAGCCAAGGCAAGGAAAGCAGCCCAGATTTTTACCCCCAATATACTTCTGAACCATTGTCGTAGATGGACCAATGTCAGCATGAACCAACAAGTCTTTCAAATTTCTACCCCTCTTAAATGCAGGCATAGGTGGCTCTTTAAATTCAGGTACATTAGGATTATATGTTTTCAAAATGTGCCAATGCTTAGAAATGATCCTATTTATCTTATTACTCAACTTAGAATACTGACTTACAAAAATTAACCTGTTAGACCTTTCCTTCTTTTTGACCTCTTCCTGTGGCAGTAAATCCTGTCTTGGGATTGCCTTTACATTTTCAATCTCCTTTTGAATAAGGGCTGATGGATAACCCCTAACCTTAAAGCGGTCACCCATCTCTTCCAATCTCTGTTCTATAGGACCTGTTTCAGAGACAATCCTTTTCACCCTAAGGAGTTGACTTCTTGGAAGTGACCTAATCAAGGACGGGGGATGCATGCTATTGTAATGAAGAAGAGTGTTGCAATCTGTTGCTTTCTTATGTAGATCAACTACAAGACCCTGGTTACTTTTAAGTACCCTGGTATCAAGGAACACAACACTCTCCTCACTACAAACCAGCTTAAATTTAATGTGACAAGTGGCAGAGTTAAGTTCATTCACAAATTCTTCAAGGGTTCCAATGTCGCCCAGCCACACGCCAAAGATGTCGTCTATATAGCGCCACCAAGTGGCAGCATATTTTAAAAATAATGGATTATTATAGACAAAATACTCCTCATACATATTCATGTATATATTGGCATATGTAGGGGCGACATTGGAACCCATGGCTGTGCCTTGGAGCTGCAAATAATAATGATCCTCAAAAAGAAAATAATTACATCTCAGGATAATATTCAATAGTTGCAAGATAAACTCCCTATGTTGGGTATTGTATCTCTCATCCTGACACATGATCTTATTTACAGCGCCAATACCAGCTTCGTGTGTAATGGATGTATATAATGAAGTGACATCCAAACTAAAGAGGATTCCTTTAGTATTCTCAATTGGTACACTCTGTAATTTTTTCAAAAAGTCCCCTGTATCTTTGAAAAAGGAACTAGAGTTAACATATGGTCGTAAAGATTTATCTAAAAAGATAGATGCATTTGATAGTAACGAACCCAAGCCTGCCACTATAGGGCGGCCCGGAGGGGCTGTGGCACTCTTATGTACCTTGGGGAGAGTGTAAAGGACAGGGGTAATATCCTCTGTATTTAGAAGGAACTGTTCAGTATCTTTGTCAATAATGCCTAATTTAACAGCTCTCTGTACACAGAATGTAATTTCCTTTTTGATTTTAAAAAAGGGGTTGTAATCCAACCTTTGGTACACATCCTTATCAGACAATTGAGAATAAATTTCATTAACATAGTACTGCTTGTCAAGGAGCACTGTGGCCCCACCCTTATCGGCCCCTTTAATGACCAATGATTTATTGTTCCTAAGTTTATCTAATGCTTCTTTCTCATTTACAGACAAACTACCCCTTTTATCCTTATTTTCTTTATGCATCTGCCCATGTTTACAAAGTGTCAACACATCTCTTTCTACCAATTTCATAAATGTTTGTACCCCTGCATTAACTTGTGCTGGTGTGAAAGTGCTTTTTTTAGTTAGCAACAAACTTTTCAAATTTAACTTCTGATTTTGCAAGCACACAGTAGAAGTCTGACCTCTGATACTACATTCAGAAATGTCTGCAAAAAAACTTTTTAATTTTACTAATCTAAAGAAGCGGTACAAATCTTTACGTATTGCAAAAGTATCAAAGTCCTGTTGTGAACAAAACGACAGTCCTTTATCAAGTAGTGACAGTTCATCATTAGTAAGGGATACCTGGCTAAGGTTCATCAAGGTTTGTTGCCCCTGCGGGTCATCACCTGCTTCTCTTCTGCCGATGTCGTTTTCTTCTTGGACTCCGCTGTTTTTCAAACCACGGTGGCGTCTGCCCCCTCTGCGGCAGCGTGTGCCTCCATGTCGGAGTCCCCCGAAGCTGAACCCGATGAAGAGCCCTGGGTGCTGGAGCGACCGCTCATCTTGCGCGCACGCCTGCGTCTGTAACCGGAAGTGCCACCGGAAGTGCCCCCGGTACGTCTACCGGACTCCCCGGACCAACGATACACAGTTCCGGACACATAGTCCTCTTCATCCCTTGCCAACTTGATCTTTTTTCTTTCCTGGATCACCCCTTTCAACTCGGTCAGCTGAAGTTCCAGAGAGGAGGTAAGTTTATCTAGATCTTCAATAGATAAACTGTTAACAGTTTACAGACCGGTTACAGACGCAGGCGTGCGCGCAAGATGAGCGGTCGCTCCAGCACCCAGGACTCTTCATCGGGTTCAGCTTCGGGGGACTCCGACATGGAGGCACACGCTGCCGCAGAGGGGGCAGACGCCACCGTGGTAAGAAAAACAGCGGAGTCCAAGAAGAAAACGACATCGGCAGAAGAGAAGCGGGTGATGACCCGCAGCTGCAACAAACCTTGATGAACCTTAGCCAGGTATCCCTTACTAATGATGAACTGTCACTACTTGATAAAGGACTGTCGTTTTGTCCACAACAGGACTTTGAAACTTTTGCAATACGTAAAGATTTGTACCGCTTATTTAGATTAGTAAAATTAAAAAGTTTTTTTGCAGACATTTCTGAATGTAGTATCAGAGGTCAGACTTCTACTGTGTGTTTGCAAAATCAGAAGTTAAATTTGAAAAGTTTGGGGCTAACTAAATAAAGCACTTTCACACCAGCACAAGTTAATGCAAGGGTACAAACATTTATGAAATTGGTAGAAAGAGATGTGTTGACACTTTGTAAACATGGGCAGATGCATAAAGAAAATAAGGATAAAAGGGGTAGTTTGTCTGTAAATGAGAAAGAAGCATTAGATAAACTTAGGAACAATAAATCATTGGTCATTAAAGGGGCCGATAAGGGTGGGGCCACAGTGCTCCTTGACAAGCAGTACTATGTTAATGAAATTTATTCTCAATTGTCTGATAAGGATGTTTACCAAAGGTTGGATTACAACCCCTTTTTTAAAATCAAAAAGGAAATTACATTCTGTGTACAGAGAGCTGTTAAATTAGGCATTATTGGCAAAGATACTGAACAGTTCCTTCTAAATACAGAGGATATTACCCCTGTCCTTTACACTCTCCCCAAGGTACATAAGAGTGCCACAGCCCCTCCGGGCCGCCCTATAGTGGCAGGCATGGGTTCGTTACTATCAAATGCATCTATCTTTTTAGATAAATCTTTAAGACCATATGTTAACTCTAGTTCCTTTATCAAAGATACAGGGGACTTTTTGAAAAAATTACAGAGTGTACCAATTGAGAATACTAAAGGAATCCTCTTTAGTTTGGATGTCACTTCATTATATACATCCATTACACACGAAGCTGGTATTGGCGCTGTAAATAAGATCATGTGTCAGGATAAGAGATACAATACCCAACATAGGGAGTTTATCTTGCAACTATTGAATATTATCCTGAGATGTAATTATTTTCTTTTTGAGGATCATTATTATTTGCAGCTCCAAGGCACAGCCATGGGTTCCAATGTCGCCCCTACATACGCCAATATATACATGAATATGTATGAGGAGTATTTTGTCTATAATAATCCATTATTTTTAAAATATGCTGCCACTTGGTGGCGCTATATAGACGACATCTTTGGGGTGTGGCTGGGCAACATTGGAACCCTTGAAGAATTTGTGAATGAACTTAACTCTGCCACTTGTCACATTAAATTTAAGCTGGTTTGTAGTGAGGAGAGTGTTGTGTTCCTTGATACCAGGGTACTTAAAAGTAACCAGGGTCTTGTAGTTGATCTACATAAGAAAGCAACAGATTGCAACACTCTTCTTCATTACAATAGCATGCATCCCCCGTCCTTGATTAGGTCACTTCCAAGAAGTCAACTCCTTAGGGTGAAAAGGATTGTCTCTGAAACAGGTCCTATAGAACAGAGATTGGAAGAGATGGGTGACCGCTTTAAGGTTAGGGGTTATCCATCAGCCCTTATTCAAAAGGAGATTGAAAATGTAAAGGCAATCCCAAGACAGGATTTACTGCCACAGGAAGGAGGTCAAAAAGAAGGCAAGGCCTAACAGGTTAATTTTTGTAAGTCAGTATTCTAAGTTGAGTAATAAGATAAATAGGATCTTTTCTAAGCATTGGCACATTTTTAAAACATATAATCCTAATGTACCTGAATTTAAAGAGCCACCTATGCCTGCATTTAAGAGGGGTAGAAATTTGAAAGACTTGTTGGTTCATGCTGACATTGGTCCATCTAGGACAATGGTTCAGAAGTATATTGGGGGTAAAAATCTGGGCTGCTTTCCTTGCCTTGGCTGTTCACACTGTAATAACATGATTAAGGGGTCTTTTTTCAGCCATTCTGGAACCGGGAAAAGATTTGAGATTAGGGGGCACTTTACATGCAACACAGATTTTGCTATATACTATATTAAATGTCCTTGTGGATTGGGGTATGTGGGTGAGACC